>NW_007834303.1:0-751 GCF_000696425.1 Galeopterus variegatus
CAAGGATTGTGTTTATAGAACCGATATAATCAAATCGCAATGTCTCTGTCACTGTCCAAGTATGAGAGATGTACCACAAAACTGTCTAGATTTAGTTCTGAGCCAATTTTTGCTTATTTTCAAAATTGGAATCTCTTTGTTAGTTTGTAAATCTGGAATTCGGCCTGCAAATTAAGCATCTGAAAACCAAACCAAAAGCATATTATGTCTGCATTAATATCACCTTAATTTTATTTTACATTTTATTATTAATTGGATGCTCAATTAATATCCAAAATAGTTTATTAATATTTCCACATTTTATACAGAAAATTCAATATAAATATAGATGACAAATCTGTAACTACTTTCTAGCTATCAATACAATATCCCTTACACATTAATTTTCAGCTTTTCTGAAACTGTTAGACGATTACATTTCTCATAACTCTTTCTGAAATGACTGCTGCTGAATCTTTGTATATACAATTAAAAAAATGATTCTAAATGATGGAGATGAAGTTATTATCAATACAATTTTATATATAGAAAATTACCACATTAAAAAGTAGTATACTTTAATAAAAATATTGGGCATTTTATTGCTCTATTCCTAAGTATTACTCAAAATACAGATTTTGATGGCTGATATGCTAGTAATAAATGTGAAAATTATAGCAACAGATTTTCACATAAAAAGAGAGTTAACAGATTTGAATTTATGCTTATTTTCTCTTAACAAATATCTGGTGATTGACAATGATGGAGAAGA
>NW_007834304.1:0-751 GCF_000696425.1 Galeopterus variegatus
AAAGATTCTGTGACTTTATCACAGTCCTTTTACTAGATAGTTCTCCTTTCTTAATTACCCAGTTTAATACAAAACTTCTTGTCTCTGGTTTAGAAATTCTGAAGTATTTTGTCTTTATGGCCTTGAGAAAATTTATGTAACATATAAACCACAGAGAGCTTTAGGGAAACTTATTTAGCTACAAGCAACCTAAAATGGCTCCAATCATCTTCTTAAGACTCTACTAATGTTAAATAATATGTAGTTAAAAATCTATCACAAAGAAACTTCCACACCAGATGACCATATGGGTGAGTTCAATCAACATGTGAAGAAGCAATAACAGTCATGCATCACTTAACAATGCGGATACATTCTAGGAAATGCATCATTAGGTGATTTCAACATTACATGAACATCACAGACTATTACACAAACCAGGTGGCATAACCTACTACACACCTAGCCTGTTGTTCCTGTCCCTGTCTTATATGTGGTCCATTGACCAAAACGTCATTATGTAGCACATAACTATAATTTCCATAGTGAATTTTGCCAAACATTTAAGAAAAAATTAACAATCTTCACAAACACTTCCAAGAAATAGAAGAGAAGAGAAGAGTTCCCAACTCATTCCATGAGGTCAGTGTTACACTGGTACCGAAGTCAAACCTAGATACCTCACAAAAAGAAAACTACAGACCAATGCCTATTATAATTACAGACGAAACAATCTTTAACAAAATACACCAAATTAAATTCAGCAATATAG
>NW_007834305.1:0-751 GCF_000696425.1 Galeopterus variegatus
CCCCCTCTGGTCCTGGTTTTCCTGTGCCACATGGCATGTACAGTCCGTTCCTCCTCTTAAATATCTGTGTCTAGTTCCTGCTGATTTATAAGAAAATAAGTTGACTTGCCAGAAGATAAAAAGGTATTAAATGGCAGATATTTCACAAGAGAACTGGTCTTTCTCTGCTCTCTCTCTCTTTTATGTCTAGGTTATAAAATTATTATAATGATCACCCACCTAATCCCATAAAACACCTCTCACTATATAAATGCACATGGTCTGTTTTCCTGTAGCAATTACTCATCTTACCCATGAGAATCAGGTCTTTTCTAAAGCCCAGTAAGAGGGAGTGCCAGCTTTCTGTTAGCAAGCTTTATTTTACTCCATTTCCTGTGGCTGAGACTCACTCAGCACCACTCAATTGTCTTCTCGTAAGGGGAGATTACCAACTAGTGTTTAGGTGCCCCAAACACCAGTTACATGTGCCATGAAGATGGGGGAGAAGAAAGAAAGGAACATTTATTAGTAGATGTCCTGGTCAGTTCAGGGTGCCATAATGAAATGCCATAGACTGAGTGGCTTAAACAACACACATTTATTTCTCATGAATCCAGAGTCTGGAAGTCTGAGATCAGGGTTCCAGCATGGTCAAGTTCTTGGTGAGAGTCTTCTTTCTGGTTATGTCCTCGCATGGTATTTCTTTTGTGGGTGTATGGAGAGAGAGAGAGAGAGAGAGAGAGAGAGAGAGAGAGAGAGAGAGAGAGAGAGA
>NW_007834306.1:0-751 GCF_000696425.1 Galeopterus variegatus
CTCAAAAACACTAAATGTAAATTCTGAAAAATATTTCAATACCACATAGGAAGATGAGAAAGGAGAAAAAAAAAAGAGAATCAGGAAAACCAGAAAACAAATAAAAAAACAGCATTCTTAAGCTCTGACATATCAGGAATTACATTCAATGTATTCACGCAATGAGTGTATTCATTACACTGAATGTAATTCCTGATATGATAGAGTGTTAGAGCCAAGGTACATTATTTTATAAGTTGTTTTCTGGTGTAAGTGGTGTGAATACAGCAATTGAAAAGCAGATCGGCAGAGTGGATTTTTTAAAAATGCAAGCCAAAGATATGCTATTTGTAGTGACAAGAAACTCACTTCAAATTTAATGACATGGGTTGAAAGTAAAAGGAGAGGAGATTTTCATATATTAACACAGAAATCATGGAATCAATATTTAAATCATGTTATTTACAATAACTGTAAAGAAAATGAAATACTTAGGTACGTGCTTAACAAGACACAACGAGTGTATATGCTGAAAATTACAAACTGGTAAAGAAAAAAAAAATACCAAAGAAAACCTACACAGGTGGAAAGACTTCATATGTTCATATATTAGAAGACTCAATTTGGGTCGGACCGGTGGCGCACTGGAGAGTGCGCCGCTTGGGAGCGCCGTGGCGCTCCCACCAAGGGTTCGGATCCCACGTGGAGACAGGTTCCCACTCACTGGCTGAGTGTGGTGCGGGCGCAACACCGAGGGTTGTGATCCCGTTGC
>NW_007834307.1:0-751 GCF_000696425.1 Galeopterus variegatus
AGCAGATCTACGAATCCCCTTGTGTAATCTCATGCTGTCAACCTCAGATTGGAGATAAAGGTGAAGTGCTATTTAATGAAGGGAATAGGGACAGCAAGAAAAATGCAGAACTGAGAGGTAACAGGAGCTGGACACGGGGATAAGTAAGAATTTTCTGGAAAGGTAAGCACTGCAGTTGTATTCAAACAGGAGATTAAAAAAAAAAAAAAAAAAGGAGGAACAGAATAAAGAAAATCAAGGAAATGCCCCAGGCATACCACATTGGAGAAAAGTGCACGGGCCCAGGGGCCGGTGTGGTGAGAAAACCTGACTTGTCCATTGGGTGGTTGGGGGGAGGAGGAACCTAGATTGCAAAATTTAAGGGGACTCCAAAACACTCAGTGATTAAGATAAATATTTTAATAAAAGATTTTGAAAAAAATCAAAACCAATGCAAAATATCCAAATCTTTAACAAAGAATTGAACTCCACACATGCATGATCCCTCACTCACCTCACCTTGATCCCTTCCCCATGGGATTCCACCTTCATTTTTAAATAATGACATTTTGCTTATTATGGAATTTTTGCATTAATTTTGCTAGATGAATGAGAAAATGAATGACCGAATCCTCATCTGCATTTCCAGTTACCTACGGAAATCTCCCTGTAGAACCCTCAGAATCTTTCACATTGACCATGCCCAGATTCCATTTCATTACCCTCTTCCTTAACCTTGTGGATGTTGGAAGAGAATGGTCTTCTTTGGGTG
>NW_007834308.1:0-751 GCF_000696425.1 Galeopterus variegatus
TTCTTGGAATTAGAATACATGTAATACTTTATTTCAGTTACATAAAAACAGAAAAAAAAAAAAAGGGCTGTAAAGATCCCAAAAGGTGAAAATAGAGCAGTAAAATTTCTCATGAAAGCAGTGTCAGTCATCAAGAAACAGCCAGGAGTTTATTTTTCTTTCGTGGAAACGCAGTAAGGAGGCCTCTGGTCTCCTCTCTGACCTGACTGCCCTAGACGGACGTTCCTTTTCAGCACCATTAAGGCGTCATTCCATTATCTTCTGTTTTTACTGTGTCTGCTGAGAAATTAGCTACACACCTGAAGGGACTTCAAAAGTTCATGACAAGATTAGTGTTACCTTTGAATTCTATTTCCCATGAGCTTTTTTTTTTTTTCTTTTTGTCTTTTTTTACTGACTGGTAACGGGATCGCAACCCTCGGTGTCGCGCCCGTACCGGGGACCGGCAACGGGATCGCAACCCTCGGTGTTGCGCCCGCACCGCGCTCAGCCAGTGAGCGGGAACCGGTCTCCACATGGGATCCGAACCCTCGGCAGGAGCGCCACCGCACTCACAAGCGGCGCACTCTCCAGTGCGCCACCAGGCCGGCCCTCCCATGAGCTTTTTGAGGTACCTCATGCATCCTATTGTCGCCCCTTTGAAGTTCATATTCCTTATTAATTTTTTCTGGCTGCTCTGAAGATGTTTCGCTTTGTTGTTAATTTTCAGAAGTTTACTCTGATGCTCCCTAGGTGTGGTTCACCAAACTTC
>NW_007834309.1:0-751 GCF_000696425.1 Galeopterus variegatus
CATCTTTGACTTCAACAATGACCTTTTCCAGAGGTGTTTGGGTGAGAGGATGAAGATGGAGAAGATGCCTTAGGGAACAAATGGGTGGTGAGGAGATGGAAAACATCAGTGCCGGGTTCTGGGTCTCCGGCTATTGAGGGGACTCAGGAGAGCAGATGGTGGCTAGAAGGGAACACAGGAGTGGGGGCAAGGCTGAACATGTTTGTGTCATAAATAGAGAGGCTAATAAAAAAGAATGAAATTCTGCCATTTGCAGCAACATGGATGAGCTTGGAGAATATTATGTTAAGTGAAATAAGTCAGGCACAGAAAGAGAAATACTGTGTGTCCTCACACATAAGTGGGAGCTAAAAAGGAAAGAAAGAAAGAAAGAAAGAAAGAGAGAGAGAACATCACCATAGTACATTGAACTTTCAGGAGAGAACAGAACTGTGGTTATTAGAGGTGAGAAAGTGGGAGGGGGAGGGAGGTTAGGGAGAAATTGGTTAATGGACACAAAGAATGATTACATTTTGCAATGATGAAAATGGTAATTATCCTGATTTGATCATCACATATTGTACACAATACCAATAGCCAACTCTATACCCCACAAATATGTGTAATCAATATAACCAATAAAAAATAAATAAATAGAGAGGCTAGTAGAGGATATTTGAAGACCAAGCAAAAGAGAGAAAACGTCTAGAGTAAAGTCTCTGAGAAGATCAGGAGGGAGATAAAATCCAGGGCACAGTTGAAAGGATCTTTT
>NW_007834310.1:0-751 GCF_000696425.1 Galeopterus variegatus
TTTTTTTATTTACAACACATCTTTCTGAAAATGCTAACATTATGTTCTCACATTCAAATTAGATTTGGTATTGTGGCATTTCTTTTGATGATAATCTATGCCTTCTGAAAACAAGGTGGCGGGTGTTTCACCTGTTCATTCTGCTAGTGGAGATGAAATAGCTCAGATTCACCAACACCCTCACCAGTGGGTGTTTCTCTCAGACTTGAGCTTGGTGATGGGAGCCTCAGTGATTTTTCTAGTCACCTGAAATCTCAGCATCCTCTTCCTTCTTTGATACTTTCTTCGTGGAGGACATAGCTTATTTGGTGGATTAAATAAATTGCGAATTCATTATACATAAACAGGTCAGTGAGCAAGCCTTGAGCAGCATGATAAGATGTGGGAGAAAATAAATAATTAGTGATGGTACCGAGGGGGGTACAGCTGGCTTGCCTCTGAGATGCACCACAGTGTCTCCTGTAAAAGCACAGATGCAGTTCTCCATTGGGCATCAGACACGGCTTAGCTGTCCCTGTCACTGTGGCACACAGATACTGCTGTCCCTACTTGGTGCTTTGCTCCTTTACCTTTGGACTTTTCTGGTTACTAAGCAGTGACCTAGGGACAGTAGAATGGCTGACTTGTCTTTCTCAGCTTTCCTCAGTGTGGGTTGTTTACCTGTTCATTAAACAAGCTGGATCAGGAGAAGCAATCAGCCATAAGCTTTACTATTCTCCCTTATGTGACTAGGTTTTCCTCTGGGGCCAGT
>NW_007834311.1:0-751 GCF_000696425.1 Galeopterus variegatus
AAAAATGTGGGGGTATTTTAGAATCCCTCACTTCTGCTTGACAAATGCTGCATTAACAGGGGTAGGGAAAAAAGATATGGATGGGGTGAATATACAGCAATATCTGAATACTAAGCATATGGGAATGCAAGCTGTGATCTGTGGCTGTGCCTGTGACTGGCAGATCTTTGCTGTGACAGCAGTGTTGCCACCATCTTCCCAAGAAAAACAGTCCCCTGGGAAGTCTCTTCAACCCCGGGCACTCTGACACTGCAGCCTGCCAGAGTGCAGACTTGCATGGTCAGCCTGGCCCCTGCTGACTTATTGGTGCTGTGTACAGATTTCTGAGGGGAGGGGTTAAATGGGGTTCTGCTATTTATTATGTTGATCATGGTAGTTCCCAGCTACTCTTCCTCTCAAACAGAAAAACCTAACCCACTTGATACAGAGAATAGTTTTCTGCATTGACTCTAAACAAGCCAGATCCAAGTCATGTCTCTTTTTGTCACAGGGTTCTTCATTCACCATTATTATTCATGAGCAAAGTCTGATTTAAAAGGACATGAACCACCAAAGATTATATTTGAAATTTAGCTACAAAATAAGTGAGGGATTTCCCACAGAATCTCTATCAAACATATATACGGTTTACTGTGACTGAAAGTTTTCCAAGCAGCAAAATCAAAAGTAGCACAAAGTTAATGAGATGTATAAATACACACATGCATGCACCCACTACTCACATATGGAATAGACAGAAAATATCTTCAAG
>NW_007834312.1:0-751 GCF_000696425.1 Galeopterus variegatus
GAATAAGTTCTGGAGATCTGATATACGGCATGGTGACTGCAGTTAAAAATATTGCGTGTATTGGGCTGGCCCGGTGGCGCACTGCTACAGTGCGCCGCTTGAGAGCGCGGCTGCGCTCCCGCCGAGGGTTCAGATCCCACATACAGACCAGTTCCCGCTCACTGGCTGAGCGAGGTGCGGGCGCGACACTGAGGGTTGTGATCCCGTTGCTGGTCCCGGTCCGGTGTGGGCGCGACACTGAGGGTTGCGATCCTGTTGCCGGTCCCGGTCCAGTGCGGGCGCCACACTGAGGGCTGCGATCTGTTGCCGGACACGAAAAAAGACAAAAAAATATATATATATTGCGTGTATTCTTGAAATCTGCTAAAAGAGTAACTCTGAAGTGTCCTCACCACACACACACACACACACACACACACACACACACACACACACGGCCATGTGAGGTGATGGATATTAATTAGCTTGACCGTGGCAATCATTTCACAGTGCACATGTATGTCTAAACATCACCTCGTACACCTTAAATTTATGCTTTTTGTTCATTATACCTCAATAAAAATAGAAAAAAGTCTCCAATTCAATGTATATTCACAGAGTTGTGCAACTATTGCCACAATCAGCTTTAGATAGAACATTTTCATCATCTCTAAAAGAAGCCCCGTACCCATTAGCATCTATTGCCCGTTCCCCCCCCGTCTCCTGCCCTGCCCCCAGCAACCACTGATCTATTTTCTGTCTATGGATTTGC
>NW_007834313.1:0-751 GCF_000696425.1 Galeopterus variegatus
TCAAATTATCCTTAAAGACCCTTATGTATACTATAAAAATTCCATGATTCCTAGAAAAAAAAACTGTTAGAATCTTCCAGCTAAAATATATAAAGGAACAGTTTGGAAAGAGCAGCATGCAAATAAAGGCTATTTATAAAAATAACCCCAGAAATAGACTGATACTTTATTTCTTCCCTCTATTTTTCAGTCACCCTCACAATTTAATTATTGCAGCACAACCTCAGGAGTATATTTGCCAATTTGCCGTGGTTGCTGTTTATGTTAACAGTCCAGATGAGTGGCGGGTGGACCTAAATGTAGCAAAAAGGATACCCTTGAAAATTTCAAGTTTCTGCTTTTTCTAGTAGGCTTGGAGGTTCTCACAGTTAGAAAATATCACATTTAGAAATTCAAGAAAAATTTTAAAATTATTGACAAGGAAAAGCAACTAAATAAAGACCAGTTTCCTAAACTTCTAGCCTATTTCTCCAGGTCTGTTCTTTTTAAAAGAGCATCAGTGGCCCCATTAAAAATATTTATTGCTGAAATTGGTAAAGTGACACAAAGAATTATTACATTGTATGATGTTGGATATTCTGATTTGAGTATCACATCTTGCACACAGGTATTGATATTCAACTCTGTACCTCACAGATATGAACAATCAATTATGTTTCGGTAAAAAAAAAAAAGAAACAAAAAAATTCATTACTTAAAAATATGCCCAGCACTTACTGATTTAGTCCAGGCTTTATAATTCTGGTGGATT
>NW_007834314.1:0-751 GCF_000696425.1 Galeopterus variegatus
TACGTGGTGACTTGGCCTATCTGATATCTAGTGTGAAGGGCATTAAAGCACAAAAAGGAGCTGACACTCAGTGGCCACTCTGGTGCTGTCCATCCGGGGGGGACCTCCCAGCACAGCACCCCCAGAGCTCTCTCCACACTTAGTGACACCTCAGTGGCATTCTCCACTGAGAGGCACGCCACATTAGGAGGCTCTGGTGTTTACTGGGAGGTGCACAGTCAAGTGTTTAGAAGACCAAGGTTCTAACAGGCTGGGACTACATAATGACCCCAGAAAGCCTGGGACACAGCAGTCATGGCAGTGAGAGGATATGTGGTGGCATGCTACACGAGAAAAGTCCAAGCCATTTGGTCTTGACCGTTAGTCTACCACTCACGAGCTGTGACTTTGGAGAGACGTGACTGGCTTCCTAGACCTCAGTAACTTCAGCTGCACACCGGGCCTGCTGTGGCGGGGGTGTTGGTGGCTTAGCAACGCGTGCCCTTCTTCCTTCCTAGAGAACCCTGCTTCATTCAGGAGTCCGTCCATCCTCCAGGCTGCCCTCGCACTGAGCGGATGCTCACCCCTTCTCCACCTCCGGAAGGGGCCTGGCTGGTCTGAGTGCACCCCCTTTTTCTTTGACAGTATTTACTTTGGAAATGCGTGTGTGCACAAATTCAAGCCAAGGAGACAAGCGGAGGGGCGACTGGATTCTTGCTCCTTCTGGGGTCCTGTCCTGAAGGGACCCCTCTCTCTTCCATGGATGCTGTGA
>NW_007834315.1:0-751 GCF_000696425.1 Galeopterus variegatus
TTTTTTTTTTTTCCAAGAGTTGCTGGTAAACCCAAACTAAGGGACCAGGAGGAAAGATGCCCCCAAAATGATATTGAACAATGAAAGTTGACTGTCATCTTTGCAAGGGGCTAGAGAGGAAAAAATATGATTTAATGTTCTAGAGAGTACTGAAAAGATACTGAAGTGAAAGTTTGAGATATTTCTATTCCTTTGTAAAAGTAAACCTCAAGATAGGACAGTGATGTGTGAGTGTGTGCATAAGCGCTCTGGAGGGAAGGCTTGGGATTTCCTAGGGCCTAGACCTCCTGGAGAAATGTATAGGCTGGGTCAAGGTCACATTTATTCTTGCTCTTGTGTTTGACAATATTCGGAAGGATTTTTTTCCCTTTCCTTTAAAAATGTCTAGCTGCTTCCCATTAAGTTACTTTGAAAGCTCTTATGGTTTGGGAAGAAAAAGTGGCAGTAAAATCAGCATGGTTTCTGACTAAAGGCCTGTGAGCCACAATGGTAGGATAACCAAATGCCAGGCAGAGCTGATAAAACCAAGTGGAGTCACGGCTGAGCAGCACAAGCCCAGGAAGCCCAGCTTTATGTTGCGTGCAAGATCACTGGTGACTGATTTTATTCCTGCTCTGAAGAAAATGTAGACGATAGATACACACCTAGTCTTTCTTACCATGCTCCACCCCCTACCAGGTGATATTTGAAACTAGCGTTTCTTATACTCAAATATGAAGTCATAGTACATAATCTTTAATATCTCCAAATC
>NW_007834316.1:0-751 GCF_000696425.1 Galeopterus variegatus
GGCTTATTTTCTTTATATGGAAAAAATAAATGAGAAATTTGATAAGATTAATGGTTTCATAATTTTTTTAAGTCAAATGAAATTGTTTATGAAACCCCAATTCAAAATCAAAATAAGTTAGTATTTATTTTCTGAGTTCAGATTTATAAAATGTACTCATTATATAGTCAGTAAATGAGAA
The DNA here is from genome assembly GCF_000696425.1 of Galeopterus variegatus. NCBI lineage: Eukaryota > Metazoa > Chordata > Mammalia > Dermoptera > Cynocephalidae > Galeopterus > Galeopterus variegatus. The sequence continues at coordinate 182 of NW_007834316.1, forward strand.
CACATGAGCATATTGGCTGTATTTAGTGTGTTAAAATTTGGAATCTGGAGGTCCCCTCATCTGAGTGTAATTCTACCTTAAAGGTGTGTTAAAGTTGAATTTGTAAAAGCCAATAGGTGCATGAGAAGATGCTCAACTTTGTTAGTTATTAGGGAAATGCAAATCTAAGCCACAATAAGATACCTTTTCACATCTGCTAGTATGACTATAATAAAAAAGACAGACAACTGTTGTCAAGGCTGTAGAGAAATTGGAACCTTATACTTGTATACTGTGGGGGACAGTGTAAGACAGTGCAGCTGCTGTGGAAAATAGTCTAGGATTCCTTAAAAGATTCAGCATAGAGTTACCATGTGACCCAGCAATTCCGCTCCTAGATATATACCCAAAATAAATGAAAACATATGTCCACATAAAAACTTGTACACAAGTGTTCACAGCAGCAATAGTCACAACAGCCAAAAAGTGGAAACAACCCAAATGTCCATCACCTAATGAGTGGATAGCCAAAATGTGGTGTATCCATACAATGGAATATTATTTGAGCGTAAAAAAGGAATGAAGTACTGA
>NW_007834317.1:0-751 GCF_000696425.1 Galeopterus variegatus
ACTTCCTCCTCAAAGTCTCAACTGTTTCAATTCAAAAGTCCAAAGTTCAAAGTCCTATCGGTGAAATTCAAAACTAGTTTTCTACTTGCAAGAAACAATGGTGTCACAAATATAGGGTAAATATTCCCATTCCAAAAGGGAAAAATAGACCAAAAGAAAGGGGTAACAGGTTCCAAACAAGTCCGAAACCCAGCAGGACATGCATTAAATCTCAAAGCTGACGAATCATGTACCTTGTCTCCATGTTCAACCTCCTCTGCACACTGGTGTGGCAGTTGGGTCCCCAAGTCCTTGGGCAGCTCCACTCCTATGGCTTTCCTGGTCACAGGCCACACTTCAGCTCACCCAGACTGGGGTTCCACTCTGGTAGCTCCACAGGTCTGGGGTCTTCATGGCAGTCCCGCTCTCACAGCTCCACCAGACATGGTGCTAATGGGGTTTCTATGCTGCAGCTCTGACCCCATGCTTCCATTCAACATTGCTCTAGTGAAGGTTCTATGTGGTGACACTGCCCCTGTGACAGATCTCTTCCTGGGTCCCCAGGTTTTTCTGTACATCTTTTGAAACTGCAATGGAGGCTCCCAAGCCTCCACGACTCTGGCATTCTGCAAGCCTGCAGACCTAACACCACATGGATGCTGCCAATACTTCCAGCTTGTGTTTTCCAAAGCTGTGGGTCCAGCCACACCAGGGGCCAATTTAGCCATGGCTGGAGCAGCCAAAGCAGCTGGGGTGCTGGTGCTGGAAGCAG
>NW_007834318.1:0-751 GCF_000696425.1 Galeopterus variegatus
GGAAGAATGGGCCAGGCCAATTGTCACTCTACCGCACCCTGGGCTCTGGCCCCTGATAAACCTTCTGCTACCGGGAGGCAGATACCATCTCTGCAGCCATCAGTTTGGAAAAATGCCTAACCAATTTATGGTTAGGAAAAGTGTGATTGGAGCGCTCCCAAGCTCGCTTGAACCTGCCGGCGTGCTGAATGCGGGCGGGCGCTGGAGTCGGTCCATGCCGGGGGGAATCAAAGAGGAACTGTGTGCTGTGGGCTCCTCCCCCGAGGAGCTCGGGAGATAAGACAAGTACACAGATAACTGCAATACCAGGAGGAAGGTGATAAGTCTCAAGAAAGCCCTATACAGTGCTACAATGGCACCCAGAGTGGCTGGTCAGCTGCGCCAAGCAGAAACCTGAAAGTCTTCCTGGGAGAGGAGATGCCGAGCAGGGGTTGAAAGCCCGGCTGATAAATGAGGGTATCAGAAGACACGTCCCACCCCAGTCTAGAGTGCACAGAGCAGGGAGGCATCCAGCTAGGGAGGCAGAGACTCAGCAGAAAACACATGCCCTGCGGGCCGCCTCTGCGAGGTCCAACAGCCACACCTAGTGCACACAGAGAGGGGAGATGTCTGGCTAGGGAGATGGAGACTTGGCAGAAAACACACACCCTGCGGGCCACCTCTGCAAGGTCCAACAACCCCGCCTAGTGCACACAGAGTGGGGAGACGTCCAGCTAGGGAGGTGGAGACTCAGCAGAAAACACACACCCTG
>NW_007834319.1:0-751 GCF_000696425.1 Galeopterus variegatus
AGATACTGACCTCTACTCCCACCCCCCCACCCCCACCCCCCAAAATGTTAGAAGTTGAGTTTGGTAGAGTGGGCATTTAAGACCTCATTGTCATTTTAATTATCTGTAAGTCAATTGACAATAATAAAGGCAATAAAAACAGCTCCCACCTAATGAGCACCTTGTTTACACCATGCTCTGCACTGCGCACTTTCTGAGACAACCTTATTCCATAAGATTAGAATCACTATTCTCATTTTGTAGTGGAGAAAACTGAAGCTCAGTTAATTAACTTACTCAACTAATGAGTGGCAGAGCCAGGTATATACAGTGGCAATGCAAGTTTACACAATTCTAAATCCAAGTCCTTGTTAATATAACACACTAACACCCTAATAATAATTTTTACTCAAGATCAATAAGCTAGCCTGAGGATCAGGCATTTTTATTTATTTTTTCATTGCACTGATACGTATTTATTAACTGATAGCCTATTCTGTACCAGCCAGTGAAGAACCAGCTGTGCCCCAGGCAAGGAGATCCCACAAGGGGTTTACAGTCCAGCCATGTGCATTAATAGCTTCTTAAAAGATGCCCAAATGTCACTCCCTAGAACTTGATGAATTGACGGGGTCAGTAATATCTCCTTCACACAAACATCCTTAATCTAATAACTCATTGGTTGGGAGAGGTGGCATTTGGTGACAGGAGCAACGGCATCATTTCACCAGACTGCTGTGAGGTAACAGAAGGTGAGAAAGAGGAGGAAGTA
>NW_007834320.1:0-751 GCF_000696425.1 Galeopterus variegatus
CTGCCCCATACCCCTAGGTCTCTCTTGGTCACCATCTCCAGAGCCCCCACCCCACAGACTTCCTCCCTGGCTTCCTTGAGTACTGTTTTGTCCCTGGTGGAAGGAATCAATGATCCCTGAATATTTTCTTGCTTTTGCAGAGTTAAGACTTTCTGAAAAAAAGCTACTGGCAACCAGGGTTACAAGATAATTAAACACAATTTGCCTTAAAAATTAGAGATTAAATATTGCTCCAAGAATATTTGCTCCCATTTTAGGGTGATAAGTGGAATTTTTTCTTATCTCCCCTGGAGGCATTTGGGTTTTAAAGGTATAGACTCTACCATCTCATTGGAGAGCATTTGTTTATATTCCAGAACAAAGTGTGTTCTCTCTCTCTCTTCTTCTCTCCTCTCCTCTCCCTCTCTCTCTCTGTCTCCTTGGAAGGAACAAGGAACATATGAGGCCCAGGTTCACAATGTCAGGGCTATCTCTTACAGAGCAAACTCTGCTTCACATATAGGTAAAAACATCACACGGCCAGCCCTCAAAGGAATTTGGAAGTGAAGAGGTAGTGCCACAAGGCTACTCTGCCTGCTGCTATCGTTGTGAATTAATAAACAAGCTGATGCAGGGGTGTGGTGTATCTGTCAGCATAAATATAGACAGAAACATAAATGTAGACAAAGAGCAACATAGTCATAGACAAAGACATAGACAAAGAAATAGACATGGACAAAGACACAAACATAGTTATAGACAAAGAAATAGA
>NW_007834321.1:0-751 GCF_000696425.1 Galeopterus variegatus
TGGACATATATCCAGAAGTGGAATTGCTGAATCATATGGTAGTTTTATTTATTTGTTTTTTGTTTGTTTGTTTGTTTATCTATCTATCTATTCATTCATTCATTCATTCATTCATTTGTTTGTTTGTTTAGGGGAGAACCCCCACACTGTTTTCCACAATGGCTGTACCAATTTACATTCTCATCAACAGTTTACAAGGATTTCCTTTTCTTTACATCTTCACCAGTACTTATTTTATATATATATTTTTTCCTTTTGATGATAGTCATCCTAACAGGAGTGAACTGGTATCTCTTTGTGATTTAGATTTGCTTTTCTCTAAGTACCAGCGATGATGAGCATTTTTTCATATACCTGCTGGTGATTAGTAGGTCTTCTCCAGAGATATGTCTTTTCAGTTCCTTTGCCCATTTTTTAACTGGATTATTTATTTGTTTTTTATGGTTGGTTGGTTCATTTTTGCTCTTGAGTTGTTTGAAATCCTTACTTTTTTTGAACATTAATTAACCTCTTTCAGATTATGGTTTGCAAATATATTTTCCCCTTTTGTAGGTCGACTCTTTACTCTGTTTCCTTTGCTGTGCAAAAGCTTTTAGTTTGATTCAATCCATTTGTCTATTTTTGCTTTTGTTTACTTTACTTTTAGGGTCATATGCAAAATAATCATTGCCCAGATCAATGTCAAGAAGCGTTTTCCTTATGTTTTCTTCTAGTTGTACAGTTTCAGGTCTTACATTTAAGCCTTTAATCC
>NW_007834322.1:0-751 GCF_000696425.1 Galeopterus variegatus
CAAATATTTTTTCCCACTCTGTTGGCTGTCTTTTTGCGCTGTTTATTATTTATTTTGCTGTGCAGAAGCTTTTTAGTTTGATATCATCCCATTGTTTATTTTTCCTCTTGTTGCCTGTGTTTTGGGGTCATATTCATAAAGTCTGTGCCCAATACTACAAAAAAACAAGTAACCCAATTAAAAAATGAGCATAGGAGCTGAATAGGCATTTTTCAAAGGAAGATATACAAATGGCCAACGAACACATGAAAAAATGCTCAACATCACTCAGCATTTGGGAAATGAAATTCAAAACCACACTGAGATACCATCTCACTCCAGTTAGGATGGCTACTATTCAAAAACTGTGAGTGATAACTGCTGGCGACGTTGCGGAGAAAAAGGAATTCTCATACATCGTTGGTGGGACTGCAAAATGGTGCAGCCTTTATGGAAAATGGTATGGAGGTTCCTCAAACAATTACTGATAGATTTACCAAATGACCACTGCTCGGTATATACCCAGAGGAATGGAAGTCATCATGCCGAAGGGATACCTGCACTCCCATGTTTATTGTGGTGCTAATTGCAATATACAAGAGTTGGAACCAGCCTAAATGGTCATCATCAGATGAATGGATATGGAAAATGTGGTATATCCACACAATAGAATACTACTCTGCTATTAAAAAAAGAAATGAAATACTACCATTTGCAGCAACATGGATGGATTTAGAGAAAATAATCTTAAGTGAAATAAGCCAGGCACAAA
>NW_007834323.1:0-751 GCF_000696425.1 Galeopterus variegatus
AAAAGGGTGAAGTACGAAGCCATTTCCATTTTATTTATTTATTTTTTCTCTTTTCTCTTTTGAGTTTAGAGTGTAATAAACTTATTTTTAATTGAAGGAGCTAATCTTGGAATATTCCACATTTAATCCTAAACTCTACTCCTTGCTCCAATTAAGTAGAACCACATAAAATTATTCTATGTTAATGATGGCCATAAGCTGCTGGACATTACTAGAAAACACATTGTCAAGCATAACTCAGTACCTCTAAAATAAGACCTATCTTAACACACACTGCACAAATATTTACAGGCAAAAAATACTATAGCTTGAATCTAGAGTCATTGAAATATAAATTGGAAAATCACTTTTGCCAAATTGCTTTGTACATAGTAAGTTCCTGCTCTTTTTCTTATTATGATTGTAAATAATCCCAACAATCAAATATACATCATTAAATTATTTTTTTAATTTTACATTGGTTGATAAACCTTTTGTCACTCCTATTTTTTTTTTTTTTCAAAAAGAAGGTAGGTCCTTGGAGGATGTTTTGGATGAAGTTGTTTGTTGTACAAAATAAAATGCATTATGAAAGTGATGCAGAGTTGAGCTTATGGATGGAGAACAATTTTTGGTTTGTTTATCAAGCTAATGAAACATACATGACTAGAAGTATCCCTGGCCAATTGTTAATTAGTCTTATATTCCTTAGTTATGGAAAGTTTAGGAACTTCAAAGTTATTAGGGAAATAGTATAAATTGAAAAAAAAAA
>NW_007834324.1:0-751 GCF_000696425.1 Galeopterus variegatus
AGAATAATACATATTCTTCTAAAATTCAAATGAAACATTAACAAAGATAGACCACATTCTGGGCCATTAAACACATCTTAACAAACTTAAAAGAATAGAAATCATACAAAATACACTCTCAAACCACGATGAAATTAATATAGAAATCAAAAACAGAAAGATAGCTAGAAAATCTCAAATATGTGAAGATTAAATAGTAAACTTGTAAATAGCACACGGGTCAAAGAAGAATTCTTGAGATAAATTTAAAAATATTTTCAACAATTTTAAATTGAAAATACAATTTATAAGCTGACCCAAAAGGAAATACAACTTATCAGATTTGTGTGTTGCAGTGAAGGCAATGTTTAAGGGAATATAACACTAAATGCACATAATAGAAAAGGTGATCTAAAATTAAAACCCTAAGCTTCCACCTCAGATAATTAGAGATAGAAAAGCAATTTGGTCCTAAAACAAGCATAAAAAAATTAGTAAGTATTAGAACAAAAAAGCAATAAAATTGAAAACAGAAAACAATTTAAAAAATTTAGTGAACCTAAAGGCTGGCCTTTAAAAAATATCAACAAAATTGATACATGTCTAGATAGGCTAACACAGGAAAAAATAGAGAAGACTCAAATTAGAAATACCAGAAATGAAAGACAGATCATAACTACTGAGTAATAGTTATTAAATAGATTATAAAGTAATCACATGAACAACTCTGCACTTACAAATTTATTAACTTAGATGAAGCAGACCAATTCCT
>NW_007834325.1:0-751 GCF_000696425.1 Galeopterus variegatus
AATTTACCATTTTAACCATTTTTATGTGTGCAGTTCAGTGGCACTGGACATACCCATGCTGTTCTGCAACCATCCCCAGCATCCATATCCAGAATTTTTTTATCCTCCAAAATGGAAACCCTGTACCTATGAACAATAAATCCCCATGCCCTACTACCCCCAGCCCCCGAGAACCACCATTCTGCTTTCTGTGAACTGGATTTGGCTGCTCTAGGCACTCATGTCCTTTTGTGACTGGCTTATTTCGCTCAGCATAATGTCTTCAAGTTTCACCATTGCATAGTTTTTGGCTCGGAGCATTCTGGTGCTCATTTCACAGATGTGGGAGCTGAGGCCCCAGAAGAGCCATACACACTCCCAAGTAGCCGGGGCCATTAGGATTGGAACCTGGATCCCCTGAGTCTTTGTTCAGGGCACTCCCCCCCACACTGCCCTTCTTAGACCCCATAGAAAGGTTTCACCTCTGCAGTAGTGTTAAGTAGGAGTAACGTGTTCTCCATAGCAGCATGGCCATCCTTGTTCAAACATGTTGCAGACTTACCCTTCTCCTGTTTGCCCATTCGAGGGGTTGCCCAACATCAGTCTTGTAAAAGAGAAAAGGTCTGCCCTCTCACCAGAACAGTAATAGGCATTACCAACTCATCCTCTTCCTAAGGGCAAAACAAACAAAAAACCCAGCTGCAACCAAACCAAAACAAAACAAAACAAAAACAAAACAAAACAAAACCCTCATCCTGTCCCTTCCACATAT
>NW_007834326.1:0-751 GCF_000696425.1 Galeopterus variegatus
TGGAGTTCATTCAAATTGTGTATCTTAACAATTTCAGTACAGGTTAACTTAGCATGAAAATCTGCCAAAGTATTTCATTGGTATTTAATTCTTGTCCTGCTTGATGTTGGTTAGCACTTTTATAAACCAGTCAGTTTTTACATTAGGGTTCTAGAAATTCCTGCCTAGAACAATGGTATGATCTAAGGTTATTAGAAACCCAAACTTGTCAGAATCCTTTCCATCCTTTTCATGAGCCTCTTTGAAGACACAACACTTTAGAGTAGTAACTGTTGGTAAAGAGATTTCAAAAAATGCATCAGAATAAGCAATTAGCTGTGGACAACAAAATTTAAAATGGTCATAATTAAAGATACAATTGGCAAGAAAACTTGGTTATTTCTTTGACCGATGTAAATTTAACATAACCATAATTATGATTGACCAATTAATTATCAAGACATATTAGAGCTTTAGGAACCTCATACAATTTTGGAACATATATTAATAACATATCCATATAAATATAACTCAAAAAAAGGTTAAACAGCATTTTTTATTTGACAATGCCTCGTATTACTTAACATATAAAAATAAGACTTTATTGTCTCTCTTTTGAATGCTTTGGGGGCCAAAGTTAGTTTGAAGTAAAGAAGACTCAATATTGATTTTGAAATTTGATTTTGGGAAGCCTGTCAAATAGGTCAAAAGTTTAAAACATTTGGTCAAAATAGGATGGATAGGTCCCTGTAAAATAATAATCATTCATTTA
>NW_007834327.1:0-751 GCF_000696425.1 Galeopterus variegatus
AAGAAGTGCATGGTTGCATTACACCTTACGTTTTTCATCAACAGCATGAAAAGGACACTTTGATTCAGAAAATATGTCATTTATGGAATTATTTAAAAATGTACAAGAAAGTCATTTAATCTGATGTCAGCAGAAAAAAAAAAACATCAAGCAGCATTATATTTCTGCAAGTAGAAAATGCAGGCAATACGTAGAAGAGAAAATCAGGAGTAAAATGAAAGGAGACACTTACTTGTCTGACCACAAAAGCGGGACTCAGAGAGTGACACGTCTTCCTCAAGCCTACCCAGGTCCTCCGCATGATTTCACCTCTCACATGTAAGTTCAAAGAGGATTTTCTTTTCCTTTTTTAAAAAAAACAATTTTGTGGCTTTTGTTAATCAAACAAAATTTTCATTGACAGGACAAAATTTCCATCGACTTACTCCATGTTTAATCTGCAACAAATGATTATTATTTTTTTATTGAAACATAATTATACATATTTGGGTACAAAGTACAATACCTGTGTACAATATGTGATGATCAAATCAGGATAATTAGTATATTCATCATTACAAAATGTAATCATTCTTTACCCCCCCTTAAACAATTTCTCACTAATCTTCCATCTTGCTCCCCTTCCCACCTCTGTTAACCCCGGTTCTGCTCTCTCCTTCTGAAAGTTCAACGTGTTATTATGAATGCTGAATCTTTCTTTCTTTCTTTCTTTTTCTTTCTTTCTTTCTTTCTTTCTTTCTTTCTTTCTTTC
>NW_007834328.1:0-751 GCF_000696425.1 Galeopterus variegatus
GTCTCACATTCCTTTAGTCCATCTTTTACATTGCTGCTGAAGTGATTTTTTCCCAAAAGTATAGATCTTACCAGGCGTATTTCACTCCCTCAACATACTTCAGTGGCTTCCCACTGCCCTTAGGGTTCCATCCAACCTTCTTTTGAAATAGACAAGGCGTTTCGTGATCCAGCTCTTGCTCACCTCTTCTGCTTTTCCTTTGTTATGCCTTCTTGACTTTATACATGCTGTCATCTTGACTATGTATTTCACACCTCATATGGCTTGGCTCATTCCAGCTCATACCAAGATTTCCCTCCTCTGGAAAGCCATTCCTAATCTCCCTTCCTAATTGCTTTTATCCTGATCTTGGTTAGGCTCCATTCCCTACTCCTGTGATTTCCCATAGAATCCTGAATTTGTTTCTATCACAGCATTCATCACACCATATTGCAAATTTATCTGTTTCATGTCTGTCCTTCTACCTGTCTTGAAGCTTATTGAAGCCTAGATCTTTGTTTCATTTTTTATATCTCCTGCTCTAGCACTGAAACTGGCCCATAGTATATGACTAGTAAGTGTGGGATAGATAAGTGAAGTGGCAGGATTCCCTAACAAGGATGACCTAAAGAAGATTGTTTACTGAGTACAAAGCTTAACTAGACAACTTCTGAAATCCTTCCCAGCTCTTAGATACAAAATTTTATGATGTATTGAAACCTTCAGAAAAAAAAAATACTCAGAAAGTAGCTGCTTCTACATGACAACACAT
>NW_007834329.1:0-751 GCF_000696425.1 Galeopterus variegatus
TTTTTTTGTTGTTAATCAGATTAATTTTTATAAATCCAAGTTCATTCTTTTCAAGATCTAACAGCTTTACTATAAGAAAAAATTTAAGTAATAAATAAAAATAACAGCAAATGAATTTAAATGATGTGACTTGCCATAATTGAGACTATGAAATGAGATCCTTGATGCAATTTACAAACTATTAGAGACAGTGGTTAAACACTGTGATTAAGAGAAAAAGGTCCACAATCAAATTGCCTAGATTTCAATGCTGGTGCTATTATTTATAATCTACGTGACTGGGCACATTACTTGGCCTTGCCATGCCTCAGTTCCCTTATGTGTAAAACTGAGATAATAAGAGTATCTACCTTATAGGGTTCTTGGGAACAGTTAATGAGTTAATGTTTGTAAAGCACCTAAAATACCTAGGTACCTCACTAGTAGTATCTCATTTAATACTTAACAAAAACCTTATGAAGCAGTTACTATTACTACCAGCTTATTACAGATTAGAAACCTGAAAAACAGTAAGGTTACATAATTTGCTCCTGGTCACACAGTAACTTCACAGTCCCGGCTCTGAAGAACCGTAACACTACAGTCAATCCTTGGTATCTGAGGGAAATTGGTTCCAGGACTCCCCCTGTCCCATACCCAAATCCACAAATGCCCATTTTCTGATCTCTTATACAAAATGGCATAGTATTTGCATATAACCTATGCACATCTGCCCATATACTTTAAATCATCTCTAGATTACTTCTAATAC
>NW_007834330.1:0-751 GCF_000696425.1 Galeopterus variegatus
CACTGCACTAAATACTTTATGCCTGTTGTCTCATTTAACCCTTACATCACTGTTTTTTTTTAAAATTGTGGTTATATATATATATATATAACATAAAATTTGCCATTTTAACCATTTTTATATGTACAGTTCAGAGGTTAAATTGTGGTTATATATATATATAACATAAAATTTGCCATTTTAACCATTTTTATATGTACAGTTCAGAGGTGTTGAGTACATTCACACTGCTGTGCAACCCTCACCACCACCCATCTCCAGAACTCTTTTCATCTTGCAAAACTGAAACTCCATACCCATTAAACGATAACTCCCATTCCCCCTACTCCCCACCGCTGGCAACCTCCATTCTACCTTCTGGCTCCATGAATTTGACTTTTCTAGGTACTTTATGTAAGTGCAATCATATAATATTTGTCATTTTTGACTGGCTTATTTCACTCAGCATGATGTCTTCACAGTTTATTCATGTTGTAGCACATGACAGGATTTTCTTCCCTTTCATGGCTGAATAGTATTCCATCGAATGTCTTACATCACTGTTTTATTGGGAGAAAATTGGACTTAGAGAGGTTAACTTGTCCAAAATAACATGGCTATTAAGAGAAAGAGCTAGGATTTGGACAAAACAATCTGCTCCCACAGCCCATCCTCGCTTCCCCCGTGTATCCTGCCTCATGTAGGTGGAGGGTCTCTAACTGCCCCTGGCACAGGGTGGCTATTGCAGGGAGGCATCCTATTGTTTGTGATT
>NW_007834331.1:0-751 GCF_000696425.1 Galeopterus variegatus
AAAAAAAAATGCATAACTTAAAGTCTGATGCATTAAGCTGGGGTCCCAAACTCAAATACCTGCAAGAACTGGCCAGTAACAAATGAACCAAAAGGGACAGGAGAAGACATCGGGAGGTAGCGGCCTGCGGTGCTCTGGAGCTGGGGTCCCTGACCATGTGAAAGAAAGTGGCTGCTCAGACCCAGCCAGTCATACTCACATGGGAATTTGGACCTTCTTGCTAAATCTTACGATCTTCCAAGAGAAACCCACACTCCGAATGTCTTAGTTTTTGTTTCGTTTTATTTTTTACTTGGCATACTTTGTGGATCCGAAAAACTACATCTGCTAGCCCCAAATAGGCCATGGGCACCTAGTTTGAAACATCTGTTATTATATGTCTCATGATCTGCATGAGGCTGGGGTGTTCTTATCTGCATCTGTCAGAAGAGGGAGATAATAGTACCTGCTCTCATAGGATTTTAGGGAAGGGGAAGAATGGAAATGTTTTCACAGTGAATTTCAGATCCCTTCCCAAGGGCAGGTTATAGAAGGAGACTGCTAAAGAGGCATAGTTCATGGAACACTTCAGGCAAACGGGCACACCTGGGTTGAACAGAACTCAGGATTAGGGTCAGAACACAGAACCCAGATGAGTCACAGAACCCGAGATAATCTTTCTCTATTTCCCGTGGCCATTATTAGCAACAATGTGAAGAAGCATCAGCTTCCTTTTGCCTGATTAATCCTGACTAATCACAGACACCTGTTT
>NW_007834332.1:0-751 GCF_000696425.1 Galeopterus variegatus
GCTTTGCACTTGCTCCTTTCTCCACCTGGAACATTCCCCTCCCAAATATCCACATAGTTGGCTCCCTTGCCACCTTCAGGCTGTATCCAAGTGTAATCTTCTCCTTTCCCTGATTTATTTTTTTCCTTAGCACTTACCACTCACACACTGTGTGTTCTAATTATTTAGCTCATTCATGGTCCATCTCTCTGCTTTGGAAGTAAGGTCCAAGAGAGCCCGGGTGTTGGACTGTTTTGTTCTCAGCTCTATCTCTAGCATCTAGAACAGTGCCTGGCATGTAGTAGACATTCATTAAATGTTTGTTGAAAGTAAAAAATGAATGAGTCTTCAATCTTCATCTTCTCAGGCAATTCTCTCTCTCTTCAGGCTGAAATCCCCTTTATTTGTCATAATAAGGAGACTGGACAGAAGAGAGAGGGTGGAGAGAGGCACTATTCACATGGCATTGCTTTCACTCCTGTTCCTGGGATGGTGGAAAATGTAAGACATCCTCAAACTTAACTAACCCTAGCAGCACTTTCTCCTTGAGGGAGGAATATCTTACTCTCAATTCTGGCTTCTGCTTGGAGAGAAGTGAGAAATTGGGTGAGGACAGTGGATGTGCAGAGGCGCTTCAAGCAACACTTTGAGAGGCCAGCACAGGGAACTTTTGCAGACTGAACTTTTGCAAGTGGCCCCACTTGGCTGGGATGAGTAGATGATGCCACCTTGCTATGGTTTGTGTTCCTTCTGGGCAGGACAGGGTCCACTT
>NW_007834333.1:0-751 GCF_000696425.1 Galeopterus variegatus
ATTTTGGTATATGGAGAGATGTAGGGGTCTAGTTTCATTGTTCTACACTTGGTTATCCAGTATTCCCAGCACCATTTATTAGAGATGCTAATAGTTGAGGAAGAAAATAAGTGAAACTGAAGGATTTCTTTCAATCTAGCTCACTTTAAACAGAAATAATTTAGGCCGTAAAATATGTCTATATCCCATTGCTAAGTGTGGTTTACAAGGGTATCAGTGTAATTTCAAACAAACCAAAAGCAGAGTGATGATATTTTTATTATTATCACTCTTAGGCCTTGGGCTAGAAATTTTACCTTCAGTATTATATTTAATTTACAAATAATCTAATATGTTAATATTATAATCTATAGTGTCAAATCTATTATTTGAGCACAGGTCACATTTAATATGTGCTTAGGGATGGGAGAAGAGAGGGCTCTGAAAGTTGTATAATGTTTACCTGTGGGGGTCTTTACCAGGCACCTTGAGTGTGGAGTATTCTTTCCAAAATCCCATTTCATAAGCAGTAAGTATTTGTGCTTTTAAAAACTATTCTTTAGATAATTTTGACTTTAAATATTTACTCAATATCAATAAATATCTTTTTTACATCTAATATATTAACAAATAATCTGCTGTTGGGCCACATTCCGGTGCAAGCACATCATAAGGCGTCTGCCTGTGTGTAGATCCTATTTTCTAATATAGACCAAGCGGCGGCCATTTTGCAAATACAAGTTCACTGCCGCCATTTCAGTAGCGCTGATAT
>NW_007834334.1:0-751 GCF_000696425.1 Galeopterus variegatus
TACTGGTGGCTTGCCTGTGAGAGATACAATTAGTACAATATTTTCTTTTATCTTTGGGGCAATGTTGTAATTTCTCTGCAGCCTCTGCCCATAAGATTGAGCTTGTTGCATGATGAAAAGGGGAGAAGATGTACATTTTGACTGTGCTCTCACATTTAGTCGCCACAGTATCAATGGAAGGTAGCTCTGAATAACTCCTTTTACAGATGAAGAAAATGAGGCTCACAGAATTTTGGGAGATCATGAGGGTAGCAGAACTGGTGGGTGGTGGAGCTGGGATTCAAATTCCAGTTGTTGTGATACCAGAGCAATTGGGGAAGTGCTGCCTGCTTGGAGAAGCTCACTGAAGGGACATACTCCACTGACAGATCTATCCTTGACAGAGAACTTGGGGGAGAGGAAAACTCCAGGGGGATGATTCTGCAAAAATTTTTTAATGGGTACCAAGTCTTGTGCTGATAGATAATTTCCATGAGACTCCTGAGAGAGAGCCACTAATAAAGCAATAGTTTGTTCCACCCATCTGGTACAGGCACTGCATGACCCAAATAATAGTCACTCCACATGTGCAGGCAGGAGCACTTTACTCGGAGTCCAAAAACCTAGAGCAAGCTTATCCTTCCCACGTAGAGGCTTTGGGACCGTGCACAAGTGTTTCGACAGTTCTGGGTGGTGGTTAGAGTACAGAGAATATAGGCAGATTGGCTGGGTTGAAATCCAAGCTCTCCCACTTACTGGCTGTGTGACGCTG
>NW_007834335.1:0-751 GCF_000696425.1 Galeopterus variegatus
GTAATATTTTTAAATTATAATATTTACTTATATTTTGGAAGAAATTCATTAACTATTTACCAAAATCCAGGTACTCCCTTCTTGAGAAAAGAGTTCTCACTGGGAAGCAGCTTCTTTCTTACTCAACAGAGATAACCACAATTGCCAGTCATATCTTGGATGTATTATGCTCATAGGGTTGAATAAGTTCTATATAATAGAATGTAAACAAAGGTGATGTCCACAACTTCCAAAACTGTCTCCATACTCCTTCTCCTTCTGCCTTACTAGAATGAAGATTAGCTCCATTGAGACTTGAAAAGCTGTACATTAAAAACTGCAGATTTTCCATCAACTTATATCCCTCAAAGATAATATGAAAGAGGACTGACCTCAGGATATCTTCACTCCCACAATCCTTTTTAAGAAGCAGTAAATTCTGTGCACTTGTATTGTCATGTAGATATTATGCATTTCAGGTCTATTTTTATCATTGCTCTAACCAAGGCAATGTTATAATAACTTTTCCTATTTTTGAAATTTTATTAAATGTTAAAAACACTATTCTTATTTCACACAATTTGAAGTGCTTTAAACTTTTTCAAACAATGAATGAATGGACAATTTATAGTAACAATATTTTAAAGAGAAAAATTTGAGGAACACAATCTGAGAAACAATAACATTCTACTTCCTCATGTGAAAGACAAGCTGGAAAATATCTGGGATATTTAAATATTATTTGAATTGGGGAAAAAATTGAAATCCGTAA
>NW_007834336.1:0-751 GCF_000696425.1 Galeopterus variegatus
AGCCTGTTCGATTGTTTCAAATTTTCCATATTATAGTGATCTTAAAAGATAAAATTGTTTGTGGCCGGCCCGGTGGCGCCCTGCGCTAGTGCGCCGCTTGGGAAGCGCAGCAGCGCTCCCGCCGAGGGTTCGGATCCCACATACAGACCAGTTCCCGCTCACTGGCTGAGCGAGGCGCGGGGGCAACACCGAGGGTTGCGATCCCGTTGCCGGTCCCGGTCCAGTACACGGGCGACTCTGAGGGTTGCGATCCGTTGCCGGAAATGGAAAAAAGACAAAAAATAAATAAATAAATAAATAAAAATAAAAAAATAAAAAAATAAGACAAAATTGTTTGATACATTTGTTTTATAAGACATCTAGCACAATCTTTGAAGTCTTTGTAAATTTATTAAAGGTTTATTTTATTGTTATTCGGATTTATTTTATTTATAACCTTTTTAAAAGTATACAAATTACAATTATTCATTATGGAAAAGGTGCTACATAAGTATAAAGAAGAGTATTGAAATAATTCATAAGATGGAGAACAAATTAGAACAATTTTGTTTTTTTTTATTTATTCTATTCTGCTTGTTCTTTTTCTAGGAAAACGAAGGCTTAATATTAAATTGCGTGGGAGACCTTCACTGATTGCTTTAACTGTCTGCCTATAGCTGCCACTGTGGATGAGAAGATCTTCTGTTGTCGTGGAGGTAGACTAGTAAATTTGCCTTATGGATTTTTCTTATTGTGCTTTTATTATTCAGAA
>NW_007834337.1:0-751 GCF_000696425.1 Galeopterus variegatus
AAAAAAGGAGGGAAAAACACTAGAATAAGTGATACAAATAGAAAAGAAGCAAATATAAGAATGTAGAAAGAAATCCAAACATGAATAACCCCAATAAATACAAATGGACTAAACAGGCAGTTAAAAGACAAAGATTTTTCAGTTTGGCTAAAAAGGAACAAATTTAGTTACATGTTTTTATATATAGGGGCACACTAAACTCCTAAGGGCATACAAGGATTGAAAGTAAAAAAAAGATACAAAAAAAAGGCACCTAAGCAAAAATAAAATAAAAATAAAGATGAAATAGATATATTAATATCAAACAAAAGAGACCTTATGGCAAAAATGTGTTATCAGGGAAGAGATAAAAACAGGCTCTACAGAGTGATAAAATGTGTTATTCCTAGAAAGGTTTAACAACTAAATTATATAAAAATGCTAAATAGATATTAACTGACAAGAAGTAATAACATTAGAGCCATGGAAACAAAAAAGACCATAATATTGTCAAAGTGAAAAATGTATACACCTCTCTTGGTTTATTTTTCTAATTCAAAATATACAGATATGGGAAATTTGAGAAACAAAAATTACAAATCTTAATGGCCACACACAGGCATACCTCATTTTATTGCCCTTCACTTTATTTCACTTCGTCGATACTACATTTTTTACAAATTGAAGGTTTGTGGCAGCCCTGGATTGGGTGAGTCTATCAGTTCCATTTTTCCAACAGTATGTGCTCACTTTCTGTCTCGGTATCACATTT
>NW_007834338.1:0-751 GCF_000696425.1 Galeopterus variegatus
CTTTATAAAAAGAGGAAAATATAAGATGGTTGTTATAGACTGTACAGCTTAATTTCAACACTTGATATGATGAAAATGGTATATGTCAATAAACACACAAAATGAATACCTGGAAAATCACAGAGGAGTGGAAAACAGGAAGGACGTGTGTGGAAGAGACACAGCGATCCAATTTTCTTCTCTGTTGTTCATTGATCGCACATGTGAAAAAAAAATATGAAACATCTGCCAAAAATTCAGAAAGGTATTGTCAACAACAAAATCCGAAGATGTAATCATATCTTTGTTAGGAAACTATGCAAGTCGCTATGAGGGTACTTCAAAAAGTTTGTGAAAAAATAGAATTGAAAGATAACGTGCATCTTTTGATGAATTTTTTTAAGTACTCTCATAGAAAATTATGTTGCAGCTTATTGCAAACTGAGAAAGTAAATCGAAGAGTCACCTAGTGTAATGGCTCTCCACTTTAGTGAAAATCAGAATTGCCTGGAGAGTTTGTTAAAATGCAGATTATTGGCTCCTGCCCCAGAGTTTCTAATTTGGTAGGTTTGAGGTAGGGCTTGAGAATTGTCAAGTTCCCAAATGATTCTGCTGGTCTGGTGACCGCATTTTGAGAGCGACTGACCTAGAGAATCAATGTGAGAACTGGCATGCAGAGATACCTTTCATACAGGTATCTTTACCAACAACCTGTATAAAAGCTTTGTGATAACTCATTGTGTTAGCAGATGATCATTAATTCATCATATCA
>NW_007834339.1:0-751 GCF_000696425.1 Galeopterus variegatus
GTTGGATGCTGAAAGAACAAGTAACATGAGATCTCAAAATCACCCTCTGCTTTTGGCAATGCAAAAATATGGATTGATGAGTGTGTGAGACCAGAGCAAATGGAAAGAGCAGCTATCAGCAACTCGCTTAAGGAGCTTGGCTACGAGGCAAGAAGAGAGAGAGACACAGCACTGCGTGGGGAGAAATGTGGGGCACAGAAAGAAACTTACATCATCTCAGAGCACACTTGGATTTTATAGGAATAAGCTAAGAGCAAGAAACTAAGAAACAAACTAGAGAGGATTACAGATAAACTGAGGTTCCCGAGAGTCAATGGGATGGAACCCAGAGCTCATGCTGAAAGACTTTCCTACGGAAGAAGAGGTATTGTCTGCATTATGCCAGGAGGGTAGAAGGAGAAGATGGGAAAATGGAAGCAGATTTGCTTGTGTGGCACTGGAAAATGAGGAAACACCATCTGAAAGCTGCTGTTTTCTCAGTGAAGTAAAGAACACTGCAGCCTCTGAAGAGCAGAGGGGAGAAGTATTGGAGGTTTGAAGAAGGTAGGAAGGAGCTGCATATGTGCAAACCCAGGGCTGCAGGAGTGAGACCCCAGCTGAGGCTGGTGCTCAGTAATTTATAGTAATAGCAGCACAACCGGAGGATGATCTCCAGCAACCCCCTACTGCTTGGATGCCAGCAATGGGAATGTGCGGCTGAGTTCATTCAAGGTAAGGGTTGTACAGGTGATGGGAAAAAAGTAGAAAAAAA
>NW_007834340.1:0-751 GCF_000696425.1 Galeopterus variegatus
GAAATGAAAAGTGGAAAATTCTATCAACAGATTCTTCTATACACAAGCAATTTGATCACTCTCATCAAATAGATTTACATGTTAGTATATTCAACTTATTATTGAATTTTCATATTGTCCTAAATAAATTCTTAGGTGATAGTACATCGTAAATATCCATTGGAAAATAACTACCTTAGCTCACTTGTAAGTGTATAAGAGAAAATTTCTTAAAGCAAGCTTCATATTTTCTTAACCTTGGTTGTGATAAAGAAATATATGGCAACTGTCAGATGACATATGCTGTTATGCATCCCACTCTACCATAATAAAAATTTGCAGCAGAATTAGTAGTTTTTATTATTCAGATAGTAATCATATTTTGATTTAAAATATACACCAAATCCGGTAAAATTTGGTTTTGGTCAGAACAGTCTGACCAGAAAAATGTTTTGATTTCTAGTATCCTCGCATGAAAAAATAAGGATTTTTTAATTGGTTCATAAATATTTGCTTTCTTATTTCACTGACCACATCTCAAAAGAAAACAAATGTCTCTCCCTTTCCTGTCTTGTTTTGGTGAGTACGATTTGGTGAGAGAAGAGAGGAGAGATCTCTCCCATTTCCAAGTGTACATCTTCCTTATAAAGATGATATTTTCATCTCCACTATGACCCCTTTGACTTCCTATGATGACCCCTTATTCTATCTCTCCATGTGAAAATGCACAGACACCCTCGATGATGTTATGAGCACAGAGAACCCTTAAGCT
>NW_007834341.1:0-751 GCF_000696425.1 Galeopterus variegatus
ACACAATGTGTAAGTAATGCTTTTGATAAATGTATTTATGCAAGCAAGCAAAGAATTGGGATATAGCTAGTAGTGAGAAGAAATGAAAGCTCTTTTTATTGGTTTTTTCTTTCTTTCTTTCTTTCTTTCTTTCTTTCTTTCTTTCTTTCTTTCTTTCTTTTCCTTTCCTTTCCTTCCTTCTTTCCTTCTCCTTCCTTCCTTCCTTCCTTCCTTCTTTCCTTCCTTCCTTCCTTCCTTCCTTCCTTCCTTCCTTCCTTCCTTCTCTTTCTCTCTGTCTCTGTCTCTCTCTCTCTCTCTCTCTTTCTCCCTTCCCTTCCCTTCCCTTCCTTCTCTTCTTTTCTTTTCTTTTCTTTCTTTTCTGTGACTGGTAAGGGGGTTGTAACCCTTGGCTTGGTGTCGCCCGCACCACACTCAGCCAGTGAGCACACCAGCCATCCTTATATAGGATCTGGACCCGCGGCCTTGGTGCTCCCAGCACCACACTCTCTCGAGTGAGCCACAGGCCGGTCCTCTTTTTATTGTTTTTAAGAAAGGATAAGTTTGAATTAGAATGATAGAATAGGTAAGGAGATGCAGATGAGAGAGAAAGTGAGAAGCAAAAGGTAAGAGATAAGGAGCAAAGTCTTTGAAAAGTTGAAAGAAATTCGGAACAGGAGAAAAGGGAAAGGACTCTTTCTTTTTAAAGTTTAAGTAACTTTTGATAGAGCTTTCCAGAAAAGCTGAAAAAGAGAAGGAGCCAACATAATGCAAA
>NW_007834342.1:0-751 GCF_000696425.1 Galeopterus variegatus
GGGATTTTTTTTTTTTTTTTTTTTTTTTTTTTGGTGGCTGGCAGCTTCGGGATCCGGACCCTTGACCTTGGTGTTATAAGCACCACCCTCTACCGAGTAAGCTAACTGCCATGCCAGCCCCACACTTGGAAATCTTTTAACCCAAGTCCTTCCTCTCCGTCTGTTATCTGATATTTCATAACATTTTTTCAATCCAAACCTTGTAGACTATCCATTTTCTATGATCATATTCACCCCAGGGACTGCATTCCTACTGCTTTGGGGAAGGAGGTGTGTTCTGTACCTCCATGGCTTTGCTTTATTTCCAGCACAAATTATATGCTATGACCTTGTAATATGAGTCCAACACTAGCTCATGTGCAAATACTTGCCCTCTCTGTTGAACTCCAGGTTCATGTGAACTGAAAAATGCATTCCTCTGGAGCTCACAGTACAACCAAATCCTACCTCCAGCCAAAGCTCATTGTTCTATCTGAATTTGCACAAAAAGAAAAATAAAGAACTAAAAGTAATGAGACAGAGAGAAAGATTTTTCTGCTGCCAAAGGTGTCAAACAGTAAGACCAGATGTCCTTGGGGATTCTGAAGATGGGAGGAAAGTTACATTTTTTGCTGTGTTGGTAAGGTGACAGACACAGAGATTGGTAAGGTGACAGACACAGAGATTACTGCCTTGATAGGACAGTTTATTACTTACAGCTCCTAAGAGGAGGGGGCATGCTATGCCATGCAGGGTCACCTGAGGAAGCAGC
>NW_007834343.1:0-751 GCF_000696425.1 Galeopterus variegatus
GCAGCTGCAGAGGCTTCTGGGCATGCTGCAGGCTTTAATTAGGCAGTTTCTTAGACCGACAGAAATGCGAGTTGTATGGCTCCTGCTGCAGCCTGCTCTGCTTTCAAATGGGTGAGAGCAACAAGCCCTGGTGAGTAGGAGATGGGCCTGCTCCTCTCTCTACCCCTCACCAGGATGGGAGCCAGCAAGTAGAAAGGAGTGTTCATCTCTTGTGCTGTGGTGGAACAAGCACCAAGTTAGAAATCAAAGACACGTTCAAAACTGCTTCAGCCACTTACAGCTATGTGATCTTGGGCAAGTCCATTAACCTCTCTGAATCTCAGCATCTCATCTGGAAAGTGCAGAAAGTAATAACACCTACCTGGTTGTCAGGTTTGAGGAAAATAAGTCCTGTTGGTGCCCGGTATGGTCTCAGTAAATATTTACTGAAACTGAATTCAAAACAGTTGAAGAACATGGTGACAGATATAGAAGTAAAACCATTTCTTTCTCCCACCTCCAAAATCTGGCAGTAGAAATTTTTCATCACTACCCCTTGCTCACACCTTGCTCTTTAAGTACAAAGTGAGGCCACAGAACTCATAGCCTGATTAATTGGAAATGTTTCTCTTATCCTCTTCATCTTCCTGTGCCCCTTCTGACTTGGCTTCTGAATTTAAACTTCATTTCTCAAAGAACCTCTCTAAAGTGCATAGTAAACACAGAAAAACATGCCAGCCTAGCTTACCATTCTACCAGACAAGAGGTTGGC
>NW_007834344.1:0-751 GCF_000696425.1 Galeopterus variegatus
TGCTGGCTTGGCGGCCAGAAGCGGGGACCGGATTCAGTGTCGGGCGTCTGAACCCCACACTCAGTTTCCTGTACTTGTCTCTTTCCCACACTTCTCATGGGATGGAGAAAGCAAAGCGTCTGCCCGAAACACAGCTCGACTCAGCGTCTTAGCTCACCTGCTGCTTCATCTTGCTCCAAAGACTCTGTGCTGTACTCAGGAGGCCACCTGGGAAGAGTTTATAGCTACTGATACCTTTTGTCTATTTAAAATAGGAAATGGTTGCAAAGGATATAGCTCAAATGCCCCCTGCTCCAATAATTTAAATTATTTCCAATTTAAATACTTTTCAGAGAAGGGCTCATGACTTTCTAAATGAAGAAGCTATACCTGGTTTGAAGGTAACAGGAACCAGAAGTGGAGATGAAACGTATTTAGAGGGCAGCAGGTGGAGTTGGTGTGAGCTTGCTCTGTCTCTCTGTCTCTGTCTCTTTCTCTCTCTGTCTCTCTCTCCCCGCCCCCTTCCCTTCTTCCTCTCCACTTTTCCATCTGCAGAGCTCCGAGACTGTGACCCAGAATTATGTGTAGGGCCAGAAGTACAGTGACGGCCGAGCCAGGACATCATGGTTTTTAAAAATACTTACTGACAAAAAGCCAACCCCAGGCTCACACATTCATACCCAGAGCTCTAAAAGAATGAAGTGGTGGCAACATTTGGAGGGGATTTTGAACTGGTTTTATTCTAGTAAAATTTTAGCTAATACTGAAAAAA
>NW_007834345.1:0-751 GCF_000696425.1 Galeopterus variegatus
TTTCTTAGTGATATGTAAAATAATGATGGCTCCTTGCTGTTTTTCTCCGTAGCACTTATCACCACTTGATATAGTTTGTTTATTGTCTAGTTATAACTATTGGGGCTATTACCCTAACAATAGAACTTAGGGCGAGAACTTTGTTTTGTTCACGGTTATGCCCTCAGTACTTAGGACAGTACCTGGTACATAACCGACACTCACTAACTGGATTACTGAGCAAAGTGAATGAATACATGACGTGTTTATTTATCCGTGTGTGATATGGGTTTTATGATTTGTGTGCATAATGATATTAAACACATTCAGTTTTGACATACATGTGATTTCTGTTATGTGGACATAAGTTATTCACATATTATCTATGACCACCTCCAGTGTAGTAGTGAATGCTCCGAAGTCCAGCAGATCCTATCTAGTAAATTTTTATGGTTTTTTTTTTTAATCATTTTGAGTGTACTAGTATCATCTTTGATATAGATGTGGTTTATAGGATAATAATAGTAATAGTTGATTTGCTTTATTTCTTTACTCAAAGGTTATGTCAGTTAGGATGTCATTGGCTGCAAGTAACAGAAACCCAACTCAAATTGGCTTAACCAGTAAGGAAATGGATTAGTTTATGTAACAGAAGTACAGAGGTGGATTGGTTGTAGGCATTGTATGTCCAGATTTCTTAAAGCCTCTACAGAAAGACCATTTACCATTTCCTTGGTATCCTTTTCTCTATTCCTTAACATTTTAAGGCTTC
>NW_007834346.1:0-751 GCF_000696425.1 Galeopterus variegatus
CTCATGGCTCCACCAGGCATCATGCTGGTTGGGTTTTCCTACTGCATCTCAGACTCCACATGTCCACTCAGCATTGCTCTAGCAAAGATTCCATGTGGTGACTCCATACATGTGACAGAACTCTTCCTGGACCCCGACTTCATACATCTTTTGTAACTGGAGGTTCCACAGCTCTGGCATTCTGTGAACCTGAAAACTTAACACCATGGGGGTCCCACCAAGGCTTCCAGCTTATATCTTCCAATACTTCAGGTCCAGCCACACCTGGGGCCAATTTAGCCACCCTGGATCAGCACCGGTACAGGTGCTGAAAACAGCTTCCTGAGGTGGCCTTAGACAAGTGAGACCATAGAGGGCACCTCATGCCTGTTCACCAACATCATTCTCTCTCTTGCTAGGCCTCTGGACCCTTGATGGGAGGGAAAGGCTTGAAGATCTCTGAAATGCCTGCAAACATTTTTTTTTTCCATTCTTTTGATAATCCCTTTCTTCTGTATTAATGTCCTTAGTAAATGATTGCTGGGCTATACCCTTGCTTTTGTGGCCAGGCTGAAATTCTAAATTTTTGCCTTCTGCTTTCTTTTTAATTATAAATTCTGTCTTTATGCCATGATTTTTCAGCCATAACTTAGTGTAGTCTGTTGAAAGTAACCATACAGCTTCCTTAATGTCTTGCTGCTTACAAATTTATTTCACCAAATATCCTGGTTCATCTGTAGTGTGTTAGAAATCTTGATTCTACTTTTATTTT
>NW_007834347.1:0-751 GCF_000696425.1 Galeopterus variegatus
ATTTTATACTTGTGGCCACATAGAATAACTTCTCTCCAGATACTCATTGGTAAGTATATTTCTGAAGTATCTGCACCTAATTTCCTATTCAAAGACTCATTGAGAGAAATGGTATTTGTGGAAGCTTGCCTCAGGAAGGATAGGTTGTAAAATTTCTTTATAGATTATTAAGGTGATAATCAAGAAGATATCTCCCTGGTATTGGATTGGCATCTTGTTGAAAATTCTATTTCTTTTTTTTTTTTCTTTTTACCTTCATGAACTTCAGGTTATATTGAGAGGTAATATAAAGTAAAAACCTATGAATGAGTGCTGTACATACAGTTACTCTTGAGGTGTTCCTTACCTCTCACAGTCATTCTCTGAGATGGCTCAGAGTAGAAATGCTTCTCCATTATGAATAACAGGATTAGGAAACTGAGAAAAATAAGTTTTAACCTTATGGACCATGAAATGAATAACTGATCCTGTTTCTCTGTCTGTATTGGCTGCTAGAAATCTTAGAACTAAATTTATTGCCAAGGTCTGAAAGTATGTACATATCATTAGGCAAATTTTATGATCTAACCTCACATCTGATTGAATCCTACTCTTACCTTATTGATCTTTTGCTTCCTATTTCTCCTGTCTATCTTGGTGTAGTGAATACTTCTTTATAAGCCACTTGAAATCCCTTCCAACATAAAACAGAATGTTAATAATAAATGGTATTTGAATGTGTTGTTTTTCCATTTCACAAAGGCTTTCTCAA
>NW_007834348.1:0-751 GCF_000696425.1 Galeopterus variegatus
GTCCCTGGATCCTTTTTCTATAGATGGTGGTGGCTGGTTGTGCTGTCCAGATAATGCCTTCCACTACCATCTTGCAGTCCTGGAAATTCATCTGCACCAAACTACAATCTGCTCCAGAGCAGGGATGGCCACTGCCAGGTGAAGCCAATATTGTTTTCAATTTAGAAAGTAAAAAAACAGAAATATAATTAGGTAACTTGTTATCATGGGATTTCAACAGATTTCTTTCACAAATTACAAAAATAAGGCCTGGCAAAAACAAAACACCCTAAAAAACATAACACATGGCTACATAGCCAATACACACTCCATACCTGTGATCATTTACATGTAATGGTAGACTTGCATGAAAACAATACAAATATTCCTTTTGTAAAAAATTTTATTATTATTATTATTTTTTTTTTTGTGACCGGTAAGGTGATTGCAACCCTTGGCTTGGTGTCGCCCGCACTGCACTCAGCCAGTGAGCGCACCAACCATCCCTATGTAGGATCCGAACCCGTGGCCTCGGCGCTCCCAGCGCCACACTCTCCCGAGTGAGCCATGGAGTCGGCCCCAAACAATACAAATATTCTTTCAGATAAGTTTAGAAATCATTTCATGTCCTATACCTCAATTTCCCACCTGTCAAAGATCCTCTTTCAAAATACTCTTATGAGGATTAAATGAGTTAACAGAAGGAAAAGTGCTCTGAGTAATGCTGATTCATAATACATTCTCGATAAACATTAAAAAAATTCAAACCTGG
>NW_007834349.1:0-751 GCF_000696425.1 Galeopterus variegatus
GGCTCGCTGTTTCTATTCCTTTTCTTTCTCCACGTCCCAGTGTTTTCCTTGCATGAATATGTACATTAAGGTATATTTTACATCAATTTTGGATGTTTTTTCTCCATCTCATCCTCCCGCAGATCCATGCACCCTTGCTGCTCAGTGATGGCTGAGTCTGGGCCCCCACACGGTGCAGAAGTGTTCTCCAGCACAGAATCTCACAGCCCTACTCCTATGGAAGCATTGGCACATCCCAGGGGCCACATCGCTCAAAGACCAGGTGTGCTCCTGCCCCTTGGAAGGCAAATGGATTCCTGGAATCTGGGAATTGGGATTTCCTCGTATTTCTTCCCACCACCAGTTCACGGAAGCTAAGCACTCAGTATCTGCTGAGCTGAAAGGAAACTGCTGCCAACATCTTCACCTCCAGCCATGGCCACCAAAACAGCTTTTGCATCTTCATCTCATCAATTTCCTGCTGGGCAGGTTGTTCCTCCAGTCACAGTCATGGGCACAAATCATCATGTGCACAAATCCTACCACCTCTATGTCAACCTCAGTTGCTATGGTCTGAATGTTTGTCCCCTCCAAAGCTCATTGGGAGTTTGATTCTCCATGTGGCAGTGTTAAGAGGTGAGACCCTTAAGAGGAGATTGGACCCTGAGGACTGTGCCCCCATGAATGGATTAATCCATTTATGTAGTAATTGGTTAATGGTTTAATGGATTATCATGGGTGTGGACTGGTGGCTTTATAAGGAGAGCAAGTA
>NW_007834350.1:0-751 GCF_000696425.1 Galeopterus variegatus
CACAAAGGACAAAAAACAAAATTTAGTGAGACCCAAAGCCTCTACCATCTGGGCAAATAAGAGCTGCAAAGCCAGTTTACCACTTTACCAGAGAAAAAGCCAAATTCAAGTTATGAGTTAATATAGTAGTCAGCCAAAAAGATTTTATGAGTTTTCTTCTTTTTGCATAATCTTGAGAATAAGTACATCAAAACCAAGCAAACTGCCGAAATTTTACCACATTTTATATCTCTTTTTCAAGCTCTGGTGTTATGAACCAAACAAAAAATTCTTTTTCTTTATCTTCTCTGTAACCTGCTGAACATAATCACTAAGCTCGTGTATTCTGGAGCAAGTAGACAATTCAGGACAAATCAATTCTGTCTTTCCTGAAAAACAAAACCTAATCCCATCCGCTTGCATACATAGTTGTATTCCTTTATGACTATTGCTCCTAGTATAGCTTTGAGCATGAATATTATTATATTGAGGTATAATATACATATAGGTAAATTCACCCTTTTTAATGTACGGTCATGGAATTTTCTTCTTTTGTCGTTGTCTTCTCCTTTTTATTTTTATTTTTCCTTCAGTCCTAGAATTTTGACACATATAGTCAGGTAACCATCATCACAATCAAGGCATAAAACAGTTAGGTCTTCAGACCACCACCTTAAAATCCCCTCACTCCCCTTTTTAATCATGCCTTCACCCCACTCCTGGCCCCTGCAACCATCTTTTTTCTGTCCCTATAGCTTTGCCTTTTCCAGAA
>NW_007834351.1:0-751 GCF_000696425.1 Galeopterus variegatus
AGGAAAATATGAACCCATCAAAGGAATACAATAATTCTCAAGTACCCAAATAGCAGGAAACTTTTGAAATGACTAAAAAGGAATTCTGAGCAACAATCTTAAGGAAATTCAATAAGATACAAGAAGGCTCAGTTAGACAACACAATGAAATGAGAAAAACAATTCAGGATATGAAGGAGAAAATTTACAGACAGAGATTCCTTAAAAAGAATGTCTAATACTCATGGAAATGAAAGATTCACTCAACAAAATAAAAACACAACCAAGAGCATAAGAAGGCTAGTACAAGCAGAAGAAAGAATTTTTGATCTTGAAGATAGTCAATTTGGTGTAGATGGACCAAAAAAAGAAGGAATAAAGAATTGTAGAAAATGAAGAAAATCTAAAAGAGCTAGCAGACAACCTTAAGCATGCAAACATTCCAATCACAGGTGCCCCAGAAGGGAATGAGAAAGGAAAAGGCATGGAAAACCTATTCAATAAAATAATAATGGAACACTTCTGAGGTATAAGAAGAGACCCAGGTCTTCAGATCAAGAAGGCTCAAATATCCCCAAACAGATTCAACCCAATAAGATTCTCTCCAAGACACATTACAGTCAAACTGGCAAAGCTGAAAGAGAGAATCTTAAAAGAAGCAAGAGAAAAATGTCAAGTCACGTATAAGGGAGACCCTATGATGGATAGTTTGGATGTGTTTTCCCCTCCAAAAATCATGTGGAAATTTGATCCCCAGTGTGGCAGTGCTGGA
>NW_007834352.1:0-751 GCF_000696425.1 Galeopterus variegatus
AAATAATCATACATGTAAAAATTCACCAAACCAGAATGCTGGCCATGTGTTAGCACCTAACATCAAATGTGCAAAGAATCTCTGCTCAGAACTGTTATCAGAGAAATTGTACTTGACATCACCTGCAACTTAAGCAGCTCTAATAATGCATGATTATCCAAACTGGAGAGATGTGGAATATTTTTGGAGAACTGTGTCATAAAATTTTTCCCATGGTAATCACATTGGTGTCACATGGCGAGCTTGATACACTTTATTGGGAAAGTTATGGATCATAAGTTAGGCTCAACTGTACATACTATGCATACTGATTATCTAAGTTAATTTCAAATAGTTCAGCACATTTCCAGTAAATTCATAGTTATGTGTGCTTTTTCTTCAGGGAATTTACTTGGAAAGAAATGAGTCTCTTGCTAATACTGATAAAAGGTATTTGAAAGCTGAAACGATATCCAATCTTTTCCTACAAGGGTGATTGATCATAATCTCCTGTAAGTTAATATAGTCAGGCCTGTTTGGAAGGACCAGGGGTTTGTCTTCAATTTCTGCAGAACAAATTTATAAATGCTCTGGTCTCCTTTGGTGGGGTGAGCACATTTATGGCTCGTCACCCTTATGTTATAATGAAAATGAGTCCAGTTCAAAACCTTCCATCTGTACTACAGAATAGCAAGAAACATAAAAAAATCTAATATGATATTCATGAGACAAGCTCATATCAGCAATTCATCATTAAGGGATTTTACTTTTT
>NW_007834353.1:0-751 GCF_000696425.1 Galeopterus variegatus
TGATTTTAGTATATGGTGAGAGGTATGGGCCTAGTTTCATTCTCCTGGCTATGGATATCCAATTTAATGTTATTATTGATAACAATAAGAAGAGTTCTTATGATGATAATAATAATAATATACAATAATAATGATATATATATAAATAATTAATAATAATAATAATAACAAGAAGAAGAAGAAGAAGAAGAAGAAGAGTTCTCTGTTTTTATTTCTTCTCTATCCTCTTGGTCAAAATATAAACTACTGCTCTGGAGCCGGGAGAGAAAAGTAGAGAACTGATAGATGTTCAAGTACCATAGACTCTTGCTGCTCTTATTGAAATTTAGTAGAGTTTCTAGGAAACACTTTGCTGTATGCCTTTAGAACAATTTCTAGGGACTTTAAATGCCTGTTTATAAAGGCCTCTTCAAAAATTTCATGGAAAGATTCATGTTATCTTTTTATTCCACAAACTTTTTGAAGTACCCTGTATGTATACGGTTGTTCCTTAGTATCCATGAGAGATTGGTTTCAGTACTTCCCATGGATAACAAAAATTGTAGAAGCTCAAGTTTCTGATATAAAGTGATGTAGGATTTGCATATAATTATGCACATACTCCTGTATGCTTCAAATCATGTCTAGATTACTTAAAGTACCTAATACCATGTAAACGCTAGGTAAATAACTGTAATACTGTGTTATGGAATAATGACAAAAAAAGTCTGTACTTGTTCAGTACAGGTATTTTTTTTCCCCAAATATATTT
>NW_007834354.1:0-751 GCF_000696425.1 Galeopterus variegatus
TATATATATATATATATATATACCACATATTGTTTATCCATCCATCACTTGACAGACTTTTGAAATTGGCAAACCAATTTCCAAAATGGCTGTACCATTTAACAGTCCCATCAACAGTGTATGAGGGTTATAGTTCCTCCAAATTCTTGCCAACACCTGTTGTTATTGTCAGTCTTTTCTATGACAACATTCTAGTAAGTGTGAAGTGGTGTCACACTGTGATTTTTAAAAAACTATGGGGCCGGCTGGTTAGCTAAGCTAGTTAGAACCAGCCTTGTAACACCAAGGTCATGGGTTCAGATCCCCATACTGGCCAGCTGCCAAAAAAATAAAACTATTCATTTTTGAGGTGAAAACCACATAATATGAAATGATTATAAACCATACAATTCAGTGGCATTTAGTACACTCAAAATGCTGGGCTGGTCAGTTAGCTCAGTTGGTTAGAGTACAGTATTATAACATCAAGGTCAATAGGTTGGATCCCCCATACCAGCCAGCTGCCAAAAACAAAAACAAAACAAAAAGAACAAAGTGCTGCACAATCCTTATCTTTATTAAGTTCCAAAATATTTTTATACACCCCAATTAGTCTCCATTAAGCAGTTATTCTTCATTACCCACTTCCCCCAGCCCTTGACAACTATCAATTTGCTTTCCATACCTATGAATTTATCTATTCCGGATATTTCATATAAATGGAACAATACAATATGTGGCTTTTTATGTCTGGCTTCTTTCATTTAGCATG
>NW_007834355.1:0-751 GCF_000696425.1 Galeopterus variegatus
CCAGGACCTACAGTCCAATAACCAGGCAAGTGGGGCAGGAAGAGGCAAGGGCATTTACACTTGGGACAACCTCAGGGACTACAGGTGCAGAAAGAAGGGTCCTGTGCAAACCCCTGAGGGTCAAGGAGGAAATGCCCCAGAAAGTGATGACAGAGCTAACAGAGAAAGGACAAGTAGTAATTAATGTGGTGTGGGATAGGGGAGTGGAAAGCTGAACTTTTTTCAGCTTGGGTAATACTCTGTGACCTGCATATTTCAGTTTTGGCTGTGCTCCAGCTTCTAGCAGCCTGGTTTTTGATTCTCATTTCAGAAACTAGAAAAGGCATGTTCAGAGAATTTGAGAGACTTATCCAAGGTCACATAGCTAGTAAAGGAGAGATCTGAGAATTAATACCACGTCTGTATGATCACTATAGTTTTAGAAAAGAAAGAGCACCGGATTGGAAGTCAGGCAACTAGAATTCTATTCTGTCACCAAATCCCTGTGCAACCTTCAACAGGTCACTGAACAGCTATGCTCTGCTTCCCTTATCTGTAAAATAAGGGAACTTAAACCAGATGACCTCCGAAGTTTTTCGAGTTTTCATTCTCGTATATTTAACTCTCTCCTGCTCAGACCAATTCAAATTCAAGGAAATCCTGAAAAATAAAGAGGAACTACTAACAAGTATACACAATAAAAATAATTAGTATTATTATTATTACTATAAATATATATTTGTATGTGTGTATGTGTGGTTTATTCCTCTCA
>NW_007834356.1:0-751 GCF_000696425.1 Galeopterus variegatus
TTTGTTTACAGCAGGTTTATAGTCAACAATTTCATTTTAAACATCTAATTTTAAGCAATATGTTTTTCTTACAATATCTCAGATAATATTTATTTTTGTGAAATAGAACTAAGAAAGAAGAATCGTCAGAAGGCAACACTTTTTGATAGATATGATAAAATTGACTAAAGTCAGTTCATATAAACAGAATGTTAAGATTTGATCAGTTTTGATTTTATTTCTCCAATTCATTTATCGTATTAAATATAGATATATATCTTCTAATAGTAAATGTAAATCATACAGACCTACTGTAGATTTTAGACTAATATTTTAAGAATTTAGCAAAACATACACTGGTAAAGCCAAAGTACAGTAAACAAAAACATAAAGACGGCTGTTTTCAATAGTTTTCTATTCATATAGACTTAAACCATCAATGCTAAAATTCAAAATATTAAAAGGGAATAAAGGTAACAACAAACAACATTTTAGCCTATGGTAAAAAACAATCTCATTCCTATTGTCTTATTTTATTCAGTCTTTATTTTTCATGCTGTATCACTATATTTCAGTTTTCTTTATTCCTTCACTCAGAGCACTATATTGTGCTTAAAGGGTTACCAGCAACTTTTTATTAAAAGTAGAATAAAGTAACAGACTTTTGAATGCTTTGGGAAATGACAAAGCGAAAAATTGAACTGACATGTAAAACTACTGATTTTTAAACTTTTTCTACAGCACAATTTTCTGCCAAACTCCAATATTTTCA
>NW_007834357.1:0-751 GCF_000696425.1 Galeopterus variegatus
TTTTTTTTTTTTGGTTGTTGGCCTGTATGGGGATCTGTACCCTTGACCCTAGTGTTACAAGGCTGTGCTCTAATCAAACAAGCTAACTGGCCAGCCTACAGAGTTCACTGGAGCACAGAATGACTTGCAAATCAGGTTCCAGAAGAGGTTCAGAGAACTCCTCAATGTGGGCAGGCAGTATTTAGAGACAGAAAATGGAAGCCGGGTACAAAAACAGCTTGATTGATTACAGGTCCAGATTCAACTTGTTCAGGCATGGTCTGATCAGTTGGCAGCCTGTGACTGGCTGAAGTGTGGCTACTGTGATTGGCTGAGACTCAGCTATTTGTTGCTAAAGTATACTCAGTTTGTGTAGGTACCAAGCTAGGTTGCAGTTCTCTATGTAGAGACTCAGGGTATGGAGGCAGCCTCAGGCCAAATTTAGTCCCACAGTAGGTTCTGGAAACTGTTGAGGATATAGGGGAGTGTGTAACTGCAGTAATTCCTCCTTATCCATAGGGGATCCATTCCAAGATCCCCAGTAGATGCCTGATACTGTGGACAGTACAGAACCCTATGTATACTATGTTTTTTTCTATATGTACATACCTATGACAATTTCATTTATAAATTAGGGCTGGCTGGTTAGCTCAGTTGGTTAGAATGTGGTGTTTAAACACCAAGGTCAAGGGTTCAGATCTGGTACTGGGCAGCTGCCAAAAAAAGAAAATAAATAAAAAATTAGGCATAGTAAGATGTTAACAAGAATAAC
>NW_007834358.1:0-751 GCF_000696425.1 Galeopterus variegatus
CATGAAAACAATGTCAGTTATCTGAGTGTCCTGTTTAAGCTATGCTTGATCAAGTCATCTCCAAGCACAGTTGCTTATGTGCCCCTGCACATGGAGCCTTGGTAGGACAATCATTATTTTACGTGGGTAACTAGTCCTTTTGACCATTTAAAAATAGATTAAAATTTAATGCCTTTTTTTCTAAACAAAGGACTTAAGAGTTTTGCTTAGTTTTTATCACAGTACTTCTTTCTTTTTCTTTTTTTCACTCTAATATACTGTGATGGTTGAAATTTCCGCAGTAAACCATGTTATGTATTTGAGGTCAGGCTGCCTGATTTTCAAATTCAGATTCCACCATTTTCTAACTGTGACACTAGGCAAGTTATTTACTTTTAAAAGCTTGGTTCTCCTCATCATTAAACGGAGACTACTAAATCCACTTACTTTATAGGATTTCTGTGACAATTAAACATAGTACCTGGCATATGGTGAGTTCCTCAATAAATGCTAGCAGTTATTAGTGATTCCTTTTGAGAGATGTTGCTTTACTTTCCCTAAACCTTCCATGGATAAATCCAGACAAGACTCAGCCATTTTCATTTACATCTTGTAAAAAAGAAAATAAATATCTGGGGGATAGGACAGGTGTTAAAAGTTTCTCCTGTAGTAGTTTACCATATTAAAAATAAATGTCATTCACTAAAATACACAAAAGGTTTCTAATTTAAGATTAGGAATTAATAAATATATCTTGACCTGCAAAGGAGAA
>NW_007834359.1:0-751 GCF_000696425.1 Galeopterus variegatus
AGCACAGAACATTGCTGATTTTTATTCAAAGCCTTGGAGTACTACTTGACTCTTTAAAATTAGCTTTATTGAGATATAATTTATATACAATATAATTCACCCATTAAAGCACACAATTCTGTGGCATTTAGTAGAGTCACAGATACTTGTGCAAATGTCACTTCAATTTAATTTTAGAATATTTCATTGTTCTGCAAAGAAACCTTGTACCCATTAGCAGTTACTATTTGACTTTCTTAAAAATTCATTTTTAAATAAAAAAATCTTAATTGTGTTAAAATACACATAATGTAAAATTTACCTTCTGCTATGGTTTGAATGTTTGTGTCACTTCTAAAATTCATGTTGAAGTTTAATCACTAATGTGATAGTATTAAGAGGTGGGGCCTTTAGGAAGTGATTAAGTCATGAGGGCAGAGCCCCCATGGATGGAATTTAGGGACCTTATAAAAGGATTTGACTGAGTGGGTTTGCTCTCTTCTGCTTTTCTGTCATGTGAAGACACAGCATTTCTTCCCTCCAGAGGAAGCAGCATTCAAGGCACCATCTTGGAAGCAGAGATTGGGCCCTCACCAGACACTGAAACTGCTGGCATTCTGATCTTGGACTTCCCAGCCTCCAGAACTGAGAATAATAAATTTCTGTTCTTATAAATTACCTAGTCTCAGGTATTTTGTTATAGCAGCACAAACAAAGACACCATCTTAACCATTTATTTCATTTTATTTATTTATTTTTATGATTAAAAAAA
>NW_007834360.1:0-751 GCF_000696425.1 Galeopterus variegatus
ACCAAGAATATCGATCTAGTTTAACTAATGAGACGAAGGAAATCGACCTAGTAAAACTAATCAGACCAAGCTCATCAATCGAAGTAAACTCATCTGACCAAGCTCATCAATCGAAGTGAACTCATCAGACCAAGTTCATCGATCTAACTAGACTCAACAGAGCAAGCTCATCCATCTAGGTAAACTCATCAGATCGAGCTCAACAGACCAAGCCCGTCGATCTAAGTAAAATCAACACACCAAGCACATCGATCCAAGTCAACTCATCAGACCGAGCTCATCAATCTAAGTAAACTATTCGGACCGAGCTCATCCATGGATATAAACTCATCAGACTAATCTCATCGATCTAAGTAAACTCATCAGACCAAGCTCCTCGATCTAAGTCAACTCATCTAACCAAGCATATCGAGCTAAGTAAACTCATCACACCAAGCTCATCAAGCTAAGTAAACTCATCAGACCAAGCTCATCGATCTAAGTACACACAACGGACAGAGCTAATCCATCTAGGACAACTAATCAGACTAAGCTATTAGATCTAGGAAAACTAATCACACCCGACTAATCAATGAAGGAAAACTAATCAGACCAAGCTAATCGATCTAGGAAATATTATGAGACCAAGCTAATCGATACAGGGAAAATAATCAGACCAAGCTAATCGATCAAGGAAATATTATCAGACCGAGCTAATCCATCTAGGAAAACTAATCAGACCAAGCTAAATGATCGAGGAAAAATAATCAGA
>NW_007834361.1:0-751 GCF_000696425.1 Galeopterus variegatus
TGTTTCAAAATGTTTTTTTTTTTTTTTTTCTGTCTTTTTCGTGACCGGTAAGGAGAACGCAACCCCTTGGTGTGGTGTTGCCCACACCACGCTCAACCAGCGAGTGCATGCACCGGCCACTCCTATATAGGATCCGAACCCGTGGCGGGAGCGTCACTATGCTCCCAGTGCCACACTCTCCTGTGTGCGCCACAGGCTCGGCCCTCAAAATGGTTTTTATTCTCCTCCTCCTACTAGGAACATGAGGGAACTTTTTTATCCAATATTCATTGTGAGAATTCATTGGAACTCCTAGAGGAGGTAAAACTCACAAAAATTAGGGATCCTCTCATGATTGGGTCCCCCTAAAATTTTTAACTGCTAGACTTAACCACTCTGAGCCTCCAGCAATTCCTCAATTTCAGTTTAGGTTTTCTTACCAGAGCATTGCCTCCCATGGAAGTTTCTGTTCTGATGGGTTGTGATTCTCTGTATCTAGCTGTGTGTCTCTCCAATTTTGGAGACAGCAGTTTGCCATCAGTTCTCTGACAGATTTAGGAAGAGTTTTTCATTTTTGACTTGTTCAAAGCTTGAAAATCAAAATCAATTGTCTAATTTGTGCATTTTTCTCATAGCTTACACTATTTTATATATATAAACACACGGCTGAGTATAGTTAAGTTATATATAATATACAATCTATAAATAAACAAACACTATTTATAGTATGTACATCTATAATAAACACTATATAATATATATTAAAAGGGAT
>NW_007834362.1:0-751 GCF_000696425.1 Galeopterus variegatus
TTCCATGAACTTTTTAATGTACCCTCGTTTTCTCATCCCAAATCAGTTCAACTCTCTGCCAGTTTTACAAAGCTTGACACTGGCAAGTAAGCTCCATGGAGCAGCGGCTGGATCCATCTATGGCTGGATGGGCAGCGCCTGGCACGCGGCACCTGCTCTGCAAGTGGCTGGGGGAGCAGCCGCACGGCCTGAGTGGATGCACCTGTGTGGTTCCTGCTATGTCACCAAACGCATAAACCTCTCCCTTGGCCTCTGTGCACCTGGCGCAATCATCGTCCTGTTCCCACCAGCAAACATGCTGTGGTTGCAATAGCCAGGCCCAGTCTTTGAAAATTTAGGTCGCTTCTTTCTTTTTTAATTTTCTGTTATAAATGACACCTCCTTTCTGAGCTGACAAGAAATCTGGAACACCTACAGGACAGGTGGGACAGTGTTGATCACTCAAGCACATAAAGCCACATTACAAAGACATCATGAACAAAGTCGAAAAATAAGACACCGACTCGGAGAAAATATTCGTAAAATACATAACAGTTGAAGGGTTGCTATTCTTTACATAAAAGGAGCTAGTAAAAATTGATATTAAAAAGACTTTAAAATAGAATAAAGGGCAAAGAATATGAATTCACTGGAGAAACAATTGGCCAACATGAGAAATGTCTTATCTCATAAAAACAAAAATGAAAATCAAAACAAGATTTCTGCCCTCATTAGAGTGAAAAAAATAAACAGAATTAAGTGGCTTTTTGGC
>NW_007834363.1:0-751 GCF_000696425.1 Galeopterus variegatus
TTTTTTTAGAATATAAACCAAAATCTTTAATGTGATCTATACTATACTTCACTACATTGGCCTTCTTTCTGTTTCTTAATTGATCAAGCTCTTTGTCTGGTTGAGAGGTGTTGACAGGCCATTCACTTCCTCTGCCTGCAGGTTTCTTCCTAGTCTCATCATATTCAGCCATATTCCATGACTGACTCTAATATCATGCAGTATAACTTTTCCAGTTTCTCATATCATAGAGTATAACTTTCCAATATCTATCACATTTATTGAGGCCCAATAAATGTTCTGAAATGAATTAATAGCACTTGTGTAAGCACTTTTGTTGCTTATTGTGGAAAATAAAAATAGGCAGAAAATTAAAAAAAGGGGGGAGCAGAAAACTAGTTGCTGTGACTGATGGCTGCCATCCACTTCTACTTGGAGACTGTGATCATTAATTGTACGTGTTAACTTGACTGGGCCACAGGATTCCCAGATATTTGGTCAAACCATACACTTTGTATTTCTGTGACGGTGTTTCTGGAAGAGATGAACATTCAAATTAATAGACTAAGGAAAGCAGAAAATGTGGCAAGATAATCTAATCAGTTAAAGGCCTGAATAGAACAAAAAGGTTGACCCTCTTTGAATAGAAAACTCTTTCTTGCCTGACTGCCTTTAAACTGGGACATGGTCTTTTTTCCTGCCTTCAGGCTTAAATTGAAACACGAGCTCATCCTGGGTCTCCAGCCTGTTGGCCTTTGGATAGGAACTACAC
>NW_007834364.1:0-751 GCF_000696425.1 Galeopterus variegatus
GTGGCCGTTCACAGCTTTTCATGACAGGCCTAGAACAGTCTTGGGAACAGGGTTGCTGTACGTGGAAGGTCTGACAGTGACTCTTAGCCTTGCCCATCTTAGGTGGTTAGGCTGTGCAGTTTTTTTTTTTATTATTTAATTGGTGTACAATGTTTGATTTGTCCCTGATCCCTTAAATTTGGAGTTTTTCTGAGAAATGGAGCAGTAATGCAGCATCAACTTATTAAAATATATTTTAAGCCTTAAAAAAATAAATAAAAAATAAAATAAAATAAAATAAAAATATACAGTGAGAAATAGATTAAATGTAGGAAAATGTTTATCATTTTTGAACCAGGATTGTAGATATATGGGTATTTGTTGTACATTTGCTTCTACTTCTCTGTATATTACAAATGTATCATGGCAAACACTTAAAAAGTAAAGATAGAGCAGGCAAGTGCTCTCTTTTTGTCTCTTCATGTTAACATAAGATTGAATTCCCTCTCGACCATATTTTTTTTTAAATTTCACAATTTGAATGTAATAATGTAATAACATTGAAAGCCAAAGAGGAACAACTTGAAAAGTTAATAACTAGTTTACAACTAATTGCAGAAAACATGTAACTGTAATATCACACCTTGCTTTTTGTTTAAAAAGGATCAGTTTGATTACCAACATTACTCATCAGGCTTAACTCAAGTGATTTCGATGATTTCAAAAAATATCTAATTTGGGCCGGCCCCATGGCGCACTCGGGAGAGTACAG
>NW_007834365.1:0-751 GCF_000696425.1 Galeopterus variegatus
TAGCAGCAACAGCCTCCAGCAGCAGTAGCGGCCTCCCCGTGGTCATCCCAGGGGCATCCTGGGGGTGGGGGCACTGTGGATCAGAGCCACTCATCCTTTATTCTTAAGTCCATATCCCAGGACACCTGGGCACACATGCGCAAATTACATTAGACAATAACCAAGGAACACCTGGGCACACGTGCATATTTACATCAAATGTTCAGTAAGATTCTGAACACCTGAGGGGCCCTAACCATTTTCCTATATTTTCCCAACACCCAGAAACAGCCCAGGGTTCAAAATTGCCTACCTTTGTTTGTTTGTTTGAAAAACTTAATTCTAGTAACTGTGGTGCCTGACCATTAGGTCCTACCTTTTTTTCATCCCTGCAAGCCCATCCTGATATTCCAGAGTTTCTGACGCAGTAATAAAATTAATGCCTCCAAGATTTCTGGACAAATAAAACAGGAATGTCCTAATGCCTGTCTGAAAGCTAAATGGTAATCTCTCTTACTTCTAACTTTTAAAGCCATCCTCCTCTTAGGAAGTAAATAAATGAGAAAATTCTTTCTTCTTCTCTCTTTTTTTTTTTCTTTTTCTGTTTTTTGTTTTGTTTTGTTTTACAGTAAGCAAAGTTCTCTAGTCCTGGATTATCTTTAAATTATTTCACTAAACTGTATTATGTAGCTACTATGTATAGGGAATTAGTGATGATAGATGACCGAGAGGAATTCACAGCCCTCACATTCTACTGGAAGAAAGAAATAGA
>NW_007834366.1:0-751 GCF_000696425.1 Galeopterus variegatus
CTTGGCACTAATTTTCTGTATTAATCCATTTCTGTTGCTTATAACAAAATACCTGAAACTGCGTAAAGTAAAAAGGAACAATATTTATTGCTTACAGTTTCAGAGATTGGGAAGTCCAAAGTCCAGGGAACACATCTGGGAGAGCCTTGTTGGTGGGTAGTGACTCTTCACGGGAAAGTAGAGTGTCATATGGTGGATGGCGGAAGAAGAGAGAGAGAGAGAATAGAGATGCTGGTGTCCTTTAAACAAGCAGCTCTTGCAGGAACTAATACACTGAGAAGTAAATCACTAATTGCCCCCCTTCCCCCCAGGGAGGGCATTAATGTATTCATGAAGGATATGCCCCCATGACCCAAGCACCTCCCAACACTGCCACATTGGGGATCAGATTTCAAGATGAGCTTCAGGCGGGGGTGGGGGGAGGGGGACAAATATATCCAAACTCTATTACTGCACTTACCTTGTTGTTTTGTCATGATCTCTTTTTCCCTGAGGACAGAGAACTATGATTTCTAGCTTTGTGTCACTAGTACTTGGCATAAAGTAGGTATTGAGTAAGTGTTTACTAAACAGATGAACAAATGAATAAATGAAGTAAACTCTAGACCTGAAATGAAACTTTGGTTTACTAATATGTTCAGTTTGTATAGAGAGTGTGTTAGCCCTGTTTCTGATAGAAATTGTTATCAGTGGCAGCTGAACTTCAGAGAAGGCCAGGTTTTCCATAAAAGGATCGAGGTGGTAACTAGTC
>NW_007834367.1:0-751 GCF_000696425.1 Galeopterus variegatus
AAGACTTTAATAATAGAATCTATTAAGTATAGATGTGTTTTAAGTAGAAGGAAAAAAAATTCTAACGCAAAAACAATTTGGAAATTGCTGCTTACATATGACAATCATTGAATTAAAATTAATACTCAGCATAGCAGGCTAGAACGTGTTTTTGAAAAGAGCAACAAACTATGAATTAGTCAGCTCAGTTCATTGTCCTAGTTCTGCCACTGTCCACCTCCAGAGCTTTAGATATCTCTCTGAGTTCCTAAGGAGGTTGAGATATCTGGTTCTTAAGGTCCATTTTAATCTCCTATAATTTGCTTTCCTTAGTAAATATCTCTTTATATATTCTACATTCTGAATATATATTTATATATCTGAATATATATTTATTTATATAATATATATTAAATATTCTGAATTCTATAACTCATTTTATCTAAACTATTACCTTTTTCTTTTTCTAAACAAGTTGTATCATTGGTAATGATGTGAAATACTCCTTTTGTTAAAATTATATACATAGAAATGAATCATATTGAGTTGTTTTGATATATCCTCAGATTGTCATCTTACATTATGAACTATAAGTGGTATATTATTTATCTAGCCTAGAATTATTAATCATTTGCATATGTGTCATATTTGCCAGTGTAATGAGTAGATTCTGAAGGTACTCACACGATCCTGAGACATAATGTGAAAAACTACAACTAGAGGGAAGTTCTCACTGAGGATACCTCTAATGAACTTAGGAGAGAATGTTAAC
>NW_007834368.1:0-751 GCF_000696425.1 Galeopterus variegatus
CATTATCCTCTATTCTTAGCTGTAGGCTTGAAATATTCCCAATAAAATAAATGTAGCAGGAGAAGGAATGCAAGAATCTCTTCTCCATTTGTAGCCCTGTCTTTGTGCACAGAGGAGGCTGAATCAGAATGGGGCCTGTAATTGGTGGAGAAAACCCTTTTACTGGCATTTTGCAAGCATAATGAAAAGTCAGATATGAATGCCAGCCTATGAACATAAAAACTGCTTCTCCAGTAGCAATTAGACTCCAAAATGAAAAAAAAATCTGTTTGCAAACTTCCCTTCCCATGTGTATTTTTCAGGAAATTTTGGGTTGCCAACAGAAAGATGAGTCAGTTTCTCAGCCTTCCAAGCCAGAGACGCCAACCAGAGCCAACAGAAATGTGTCACAGTAAATACATGGGGCTGGTGGGCGTTCCACAGGAGTTAACATTCTATAAAGACTCACAAAACTGATTTACTGACAATCTGTGGGGGGAAAAAACTCTTTTAAAGTATGCCTTTTTGAACGACGTTTTAGAAACTTGAGGCAGCCTTATTAATATATTATACAAATGTCATCTGATCCTAAATGTGCACTGCTCCACACACACATACACATCCACACACACACACACACACACACACACACACACACACACACACACACACATGTACCAACATTCCTTATTCCTTTCCTAGCCATCAGACCCATCTCCAGCACTCAGCATTTCAACAACGCAGTCAAATACACTTTGGCGTGAGTTCCCCC
>NW_007834369.1:0-751 GCF_000696425.1 Galeopterus variegatus
ATATACTCAGTAGTGGGACTGCTGGATCTTATGATAGTTCTACCTATAGTTGTTTGAGAAAACTGCACACCTTTCCATAATGGCTGCACTAATTGACTGTCACACCAACAGCATACAAGAGTTCCCCTTTCTCTGCATCCTCGCCAGCATTTGTTATTCTCTGTTTTTTTGATACTGGTTAGTCTAACTGGGTGGAGATGATATTTCAAAGTGGTTTTGACTTGCATTTCCCTGATGATTAGTGATGTTGAGCTTTTTTTCATGTACCTGTTGGCCATTTGTGTGTATTCATTTTTAGAAATGTCTAATCAGCTCATTTGACCATTTTAATTGGATTATTTGCTTTTTTTACTACCGTTTGAATTCCTTGTATATTCTGAATATTAATACCTTGTTAAATACATAGTTTGCAAATATTTTCTCCCATTCTGTAGGTTGTCTTTTCATTCTGTTGACTGTTTCTTTTGCTGTGCAGAGCCTTTTTAGTTTGATATAATCTCATTTGTTTATTTTTTCTTTTGTTGCTTTGGTGCTTTGGGGGTTTTATTCATAAAGTCTTTGATGAGTGCTACATCCTGAAGTATTTCCCTTATGTTTTTATGTTTTCAGGTCTTAGACTTAAGTTTTTAATTTATTTTGAGTTGATTTTGGTATACTATGAGAAGTACAAGTCTGTTTTCATTCTTCTACTTACGGACGTCCAGTTTTCATAGCACCACTTATTGAAGAGGCTGTTCTTTCTCTGATGTAT
>NW_007834370.1:0-751 GCF_000696425.1 Galeopterus variegatus
TTAATTCTACAAATATGATTGAGCACCTACTACGAACCAGCTACTGACGTAGTGGCTGTGTTTGCCCCAGAGGATGAGCCAGAGATAATAACTGGAGCATTTGGAAGGAATGTTTATGGATGTTGGAGTCTTCAGTCTAAATTACATAGGATAACAAAGAATTGAGTGAAGCTTTTAATCCAATTAAAACATAGGCAGAGAAACTATGTTATGTTAGCACTTTGAAACCATCTCAAACACTCTTAGTTTTATACACTTCACAAGTCTTATATGTTAATCCCTGGATAAACAACTTGACTGCCTAACATATTTGAGGCTAGGTTTTACAGACAGCGTTTTTGGAGGTTTTGTCTCTTTCCTTGGATTTGATGGAGGGCCAACATTTTCTAGGCTGAGTGTACTTACCCTTGTACTGGGGGTAGATGTGACCCATTGAATGGATTTATATAGCAAGATTCCAAAAATACCCTATACTTCATGATCATTCAAAATTCAGATACATATATAGACCTGTTTCCAGGGATAGAAATGATTCGATTTGCATAGTCTCCAATCATCTTGAGGACAAGATGGTGAGAATTTACCAAATGTCATAGTCTCCAATCATCTTGAGGACAAGATGGTGAGAATTTACCAAATGTGAACCAACACTGAGCTTCTCTAACAGCATTACTGATGGGAAGAAAACTGCCAATGGGAAAGAAGTCAGAAAACCTGAATTTGGATAAGGGGGAGTAGCTGGCTAGAGGAC
>NW_007834371.1:0-751 GCF_000696425.1 Galeopterus variegatus
GCCAAACAGAGTTGCTTGACAAAGATCTAGCCAAAAGCAGGGTAAAAAAATTGAGTGCCTGCTTTACAGAGGAGTGAAGAATGCACACAAAACTCAGGTCTTCCAATATTTCTTAAATGTTGGCAGGGTATGTTTACATTATTTCCCTAACAAGAGCTATGACCCTCTTTACCCTAATTTCTCTGTAGATGAAGACATTCAGTTAATACAGGCTAATCTGAGGTGCCAGAAGTACACAGTAGACTTTTAAAAAAACTGATGATTTCTGCTAAAGGCCTCTCTT
The DNA here is from genome assembly GCF_000696425.1 of Galeopterus variegatus. Classification (NCBI taxonomy): domain Eukaryota; kingdom Metazoa; phylum Chordata; class Mammalia; order Dermoptera; family Cynocephalidae; genus Galeopterus; species Galeopterus variegatus. Next base: position 284 of record NW_007834371.1, read on the forward strand.
TTTTTTCAACTCTGTTATAGATAAAAGCCTTCGTTAGGAAGTGGGGAAAAAGACAAGCAGCAAGCTGTACAGTGACATGCTAGGAACTCAAACCTAAAAGGCTAAATTTGATTAAATTATTTTTCATGCCACAAACACTTAGTGAGCACTTCTAGGCTCTGGGTATATAAAATAATATATGGTGCTAGTCCTCTCGGAAGCCATGATTTGGAGGAGAGCACAGATATGTGAAAAGCTCATCTATACAATGTTTCAATGGTCATGTGCATTTCAGGGATGCAGAGAAATGACTTAAAATAAAAAGCTCTTCAGGAAGGAGAGAATGTTTGAGCTAGTCTAGATTGAAGAGTGGCTCTCATCCCCAAGGGGGCTTTTACTACTGTCTCAGTCACTGAGTCACAAGTGGCGTTTAGTGTGTAAAGGTCAGGGAAGCTAACCATCCTTACCCAGGGTGAGTTCTCCACACAA
>NW_007834372.1:0-751 GCF_000696425.1 Galeopterus variegatus
TAGTAGTCATCATTGGTGTGAAGTTCAGTGTCTTTTCAATAAGCCAGCACATTGGTCACACTAACATATGTCTGTATCCAGCCTGCAGCCAGAACACTATCGGCAAAAAGACAGAAGGGTTATTGGTACCAATAGGGGGAGTTCTCGACCCTCTGGTAAGATACATGCCAGTTTGCCGTGCTGGGAAAGGATGGTTGTGGGAATAGGTATCTTATCTGGTTTATGATACCATACATTACTAGTACTGTTGGATCTGTAGGTTCTACATGTAGCAGTATAGGGGAACTCATAATTGGCCATAATGATAATACAAATGTGCTCTTTGGAGTAGAGCGCTTATCTGTTCCAGGCCATGTTACCTTTACTCAAGGAGGCCAGGTACTTGTCACCCAAGGTGAAATTTGCAAGTCTTCTTCTAATCCTTTCCCACAAGTCCCTATTAGGCCTACACAGCATATGTGGGGGGAGGGGGGGGGCTTCTATTCTCCAAGGCCATTTCCATTGTACTGTCAGTCCCTGTTGTAAACAGGTTGGAGCCGGTTAGAGAATATTTCCATTCTTGCCATATCCTGGCTTCAATAGTTCATCTTTAGTAGTGATTTGGAATTGTATAGGTGCTGCAGCCCTATGCAACAGAGCTTCCACTGGAGAGGGCCTGCCCTTGTGGGGTCTGTCATTTAGAATCCTGCCTGTTGGCCATAACCGTGGTGTCCACCCTTTCAGGGATAGGGGTTGGGCAGATAGCCTTAGC
>NW_007834373.1:0-751 GCF_000696425.1 Galeopterus variegatus
CACTTTTTTGTAAAGTGCCAGTTTATAAATATTTTATGTTTAGTGGGCCGTACAGTCTCTGTCACGACTACTGAACTCTGCCACTGAAGCACAAAAGCGGCCATAAACTAAACAAATGTGTGTGGCTGTGTCCCAATAAAACTTTATTTATAAAAGCAGGTGGCTCGTTGGATGTGGTCCCTGGGCCGTAGTTTGCTGACCCTGTTAGACTAGAATCTGTCAAGAACTGGCAAATTTTTTCAATAAAAGGCAGATTGAAAATATTTTAAGCTGTGCCAAATACTCATATGGTCTCTGCCACTGCCGTTACTTCTCACCCTCCCGTCCTCTTTTTTTCCTCCTCTTTCTCCTCCCTTGTCGTTCTTCCAACATTTTAAAAATGTAAAAACCATTCTTAGCTTGTAGACCATACAAAAAGAGGACTTGGCTGACCCCTAGACAGGGAAAATAGACGTTGAATTCCTGATTCAGACAGTGTGAACATTTTTAAGTCCCTCCGTACCTGAGGGCTGATTGCTGTCTGGAATGGTGGTGGTTTCAAATACACCCCCACCCACAGTGCAAGAAAGTGTCCATCCTACTCTACCCTCGGTATGTTTCTTTCACTCAATCTTTGCTAATTTAATAGGTGTATTAGTCTGTCTCTGATGCTTATTTGGTAATTTGTAAGAAAACAAATGTATTGCTTACAGTTTCTGAGGCTGGGAAGTCCAAAGTCCTGGGAACACATTTGGTGAAGGTCTTGGTGGTG
>NW_007834374.1:0-751 GCF_000696425.1 Galeopterus variegatus
ATATATATATATATGAATAATATAGAAATAGATAATACATGAAATAAGTAATATAGAAATATTTCTTAAAAATCATTTTATTTAAAAAGTAAACAGTTTGACGGGCAACAATATTGAACAAATACTTCACATAAATGAATAGAAGGCAAATAAAAAGATGCCCATAAGCATATGAAATGATGCACATTTTTAGTTATTAGAAAAATAATCATAAAATAGAAATTAAATGATAATTCAACCATAATTGCTAAAATGAAAGAAAAAATGACAATGTGAAGTGTTGTCAACTCTGTGGAGCAATGTCATTTTTATATACTGCTAGAGGAATTAGAACCTGGTACAGCCACTTGGGGAAATTATTTGATAGTCTCATTAATTTGAATATGTTCATTCTATAAGATCCAGTAACTTTTTTACATGTATAACACATATATGCACCAAAAGGTGTCTAAAATATTTGTAGTAGAATTATTCATAAAAGCTCCAAGCTGAAAATAATGCAGGCATTCATCTACAGTAAAATGAATAAATTGTGGTATATTCATACAATGTAAAACCATACCAAGATAAGAATTTTGGACTAATGCTATACACAGCAACATGTATGAATCTCACAGACATAATCCTGAGCACAAGAAGCCAAGAAAAAAATGTATTCTATGATTTTATTTGTATAAAATTCAAAACAGGACAGACTAATCTCTGATGACAGAAGTCAGAATAATTGATCCTTCTTTCTTTCTTTCTTTCT
>NW_007834375.1:0-751 GCF_000696425.1 Galeopterus variegatus
GAACCACTTTGTGGTCTCTCCCCTACCTCTCCCACATTCACTGCACCAGTATCCTCATATCTACATGCAGCCCTCTCACCTAAGGACTTATCCCCATAACACAGCCACAGTCTGTACAGCTTTTATTTCAACCAGGAAGTAATCAAATCTGTTCAACTCTGGCACCCAGAGGGAGGGGCCTGGGCATTGTCCTGGCAGCAATGAGCACAGGGCTAAGTAGAGGGAGGCTTGTTGAGCATACGGCAGGAAGGGCACTGCCTGGCTAGGTGAGCCTGTCCACCTGTCCCCACAGGGCAGGCAGAGACTCTGGATATATATTTTAAATATTTGCTTCCCCTGCCAGAAGCATAACGAGAGTTTTCTCCGACCTTCACAGTAAGAACCTGGTAAGGCTCCTGTGGTTAAAACTCATGAAAGTGTGGGGGCCCTTATAAAACTGCTCCCCCTCCCAATTTTTAATGCTCAGGCTAGTCCACACTGAGCCTCTAGTGATTTATCAGTTAAGATTTAAGTGTTTCTAGTGATATTGGCTCCAACTAGAGACTTTTGCTCCTGTGCTGCTGCTCTTAGTAAGGTAAGCAGTAATTCTTTGTATCCAATTATCTCTCCAGTTTTCAGGGCAGCAGTTTGTCCTGTGACCAAATTTTTTGCTAAACAAATAAAAGGGAGGTTGATTTTAAGTTTGCTCATTTTTTTTCTTTCTTGTTGTGCAAACGAGAATGGTGACTTCCAAGCTCTTTACATATCGAGC
>NW_007834376.1:0-751 GCF_000696425.1 Galeopterus variegatus
AAATTCTAGTTAGTGTTTCCTGACATGAACTTACAGTAAGAAAGTTTCTTTCTATTTTTATAGTGTCCTTTAAAAAAGTCCAAGGTGCTTATTTGGTTACAAATGCAAGTCCCTCCTTAACTAAATTCTACGATGAGTCATTAAATTCCATTGGTGCAGGAAAAAATAATGTGAAAGAGTTTCCTCCTCTCTATCTCTAGAATTGTCCTGAACCAAATTTATACTTAGGCATAATTGAAAATGTAATTGGTGCTGCTGGGAATTGCTCACTAGCTGTCTAAGTTCTGCTTCATGTGGACTTCTAAAGGTTTTCATCTTTACTTACATCTTCCCAGAGCTACAGAGTAAAAGTTCCCTGCAGGGGTTGCACTGCATAATTCCAGGGGGCACTATTAACACATATGAGCATGTGGACCTGAGTCTTTACCCAAAACTGGCAATAACTGCCATTGCTGAGTCTTTACTGTGCTACGGACATGTATTATCTTCACAGGACCTGCCTGGCAAGTTAGAGGTTATCTCCATTATTCACTCGAGGAAACAAAGGCCAAGAAAGCTAAAGTAATATGCTCCCAGCCATAAAACTAGTAAGTTAGAGTTACAATTTGAACCAAGACTTTTCTGACTTTAAAACCCCATACATTGTTTTTTGGGATTCAATTTCATTAAGTTCTGCTCTGATCTTGATGATTTCTTTCCTTCTGCTAACTTTAGGTTTGGATTGTTCTTGTTTTTCTAGTTCTTTAAGGCG
>NW_007834377.1:0-751 GCF_000696425.1 Galeopterus variegatus
ATGTTTAGTTTTCATTCAGGACACAATAAGCCACCACTGTAAGTCAGTGAGCAAGGGCACAAGATCTGGTGCCCTTAATGTGGTTATCAATCTAGTTTCTAGCATCACTAACAAGACTGAAGTCATAGAATGAAGGAATTTTACAAGGTGCAGAGTGCTAAAAAATTCAGGGCCAATACCGGAAACCTAAGACATATAATTTTGTATCTAAAAAGTAGTTCCCCCCCCCCAACGTTATTCCCACACCCGCCCTCCAGGCTACGTGAAGATATGTAACTTAGCTTTAATACTTTGGTTTACTCTCTAAATCTGTAAAATAATGCATTTTTTGTGGGTATGTTAAATTATCAGGTATTTAAATGATTGACTTTTTACCACCTACACATTCTATTCTGACATTTTCTAGGGCTGTCTTCCTCTTGTATTGATGTTTGATATGAAGGAAGAAATTGAAGTAGATCCACAGCTCATTGCTCAGTTGATGGAACAGCTTGATGTCTTCATCAGTATTAAACCAAAGCCAAAACAACCGAGCAAGGTCGGTGCAGAGTCTGGACCAAGAGACCCATGTATCACATCATATTCTGTATAGTTTTATTTTGCATGCAAGTGTGTGCTTGCATATACATGGACCCGATACTCTATATAATATATATTATTATATATTGAGTTATCTTGTAATAATATTCATTATTATTTATCATTTTCTTTATATATGTGTTGGGTTTTTTTTTTTCCTTTTTGTCTTTTT
>NW_007834378.1:0-751 GCF_000696425.1 Galeopterus variegatus
GAAGGGGTATTAAACATGTTCCGTTTTGCCATTGGGGTTTTACTAAGGTCAGTGTGTGAAACCTGTAGAGAGCGTGATTTAGATTTAGTATCAAAGGGAACGTTTTCTATGGTCATAATTCTACAAAGACAGAAAGAGCAGACCCCATGGTTTCCTCATGCTCACAATCCCTAAAGTTATACAAATACAATCTGGAAAAAAAAAACATGTCAGAGAAATTGTGCAGAAATTCCATGTCTGGTTAGAAAGGAGACTTAAATACCCTCCAGGCTCCCTTCCAACCCTGAGGTTATGATATTGTGAGATCAGAAGTTTCCAAAAGAGGTTTAAAATTATTATAATATGGAAAGCATTTCTATAAAAAGTGATTCTTTTTATTAAATTTGGTTCATATTACACAGCAAAAAGGAAAATGAAAAGGAAGTCTGGAGACATAGTTCTGTTCCAAACTTTCCAATAATTTCTTTCATTCATAAATTCAAAATTTATTGAGTGTCTGCTATGTGTCAGGAATTTACATGAGAAAAATAAAGGGAAAAAAAAGGCATAGTCCAAGTAGTTTGTAGTCTAATAGATGAGGAAAAAATGCAAGCAACTACAGTACTGTAATGCAACATGTCAGTCAACAGAGGCGCATGTGCTGCTCAAAGGTGACACAGAGACATGGATGGACCTTGCCAGAACAGCCAAGTGTGAATCGCTAGGGGCACACAGAGGCACACAAGTTTGTGAAAAAGCATGATGATTTGAA
>NW_007834379.1:0-751 GCF_000696425.1 Galeopterus variegatus
TTTCTCCTTTGCTTTTCTTAAAGGAGGTAGCTTCTGGGTTTGCCTGCCATTGTGGAGGACACTGCGTCCAGAAAGCTTTGTTTTATGATAGCGATTTGATATTTTTCTTCTGTGTTCAAGTTTGCCAGCTTCCAGTAAATTGGCAGAAATGAAGAGCTTCCTCAAATGTTGCCAGCACCATTGAAAAGCAATTAAAGCAAATTCAGTTATTAAATTGTCTGGGTAAATGATGGTTTAAAATTCAATTTATACTAACACTTACACTTTAATGAACAGACCACATCATACATTTTTATGTTCTTAAATTATCTGCGGTTTTAAAGCTGTGAAAAGGTGCTCCTTTTTTTTTTTTTTTCCTTTTTATATTTTTTTACTGACCGGTATCGGGATCGCAACCCTCGGTGTCGCGCCCATACCGGGGACCGGCAACAGGATTGCAACCCTCAGTGTTGCGCCCGCCCCGCGCTCAGCCAGTGAGCGGGAACCGGTCTCCACATGGGATCCGAACCCTCGGCGGGAGCACCGCCGCGCTCTCAAGCGGCGCACTCTCCAGTGTGCCACCGGGCCGGCCCAAAAGGTGCTCTTTTTAAAAAAGGACTGCATGCTTCACCTTTTAAACCCCCTACATCCTCAAAGATATTTACATTTTTCTTTCAAATAAGGTGAGAAAAATCTCCTTAGCTCCTCAAATTTAAGGAATTATACTTGTCTGTCCCCACAAATGTTAATTTATCTGGGTTGAGGTCAAACC
>NW_007834380.1:0-751 GCF_000696425.1 Galeopterus variegatus
ACACTCAGCCAGTGAGCGCACCAGCCATCCCTATATAGGATCCGAACCCGCGGCCTCGGCAACTTAATCTCCCGAGTGAGCCACAGGGCTGGCCCTTCTGGGAATATTTTAAAACAAATTCCAGGGCCTGCCCGGTGGCGCACTGCTACACTGCACCACTTGGGAAGCGTGGTGGCGCTCCCGCCAAGGGTTCGGATCCCACATACAGACCGGCCGCTCACTGGCTGAGCAAGGTGCGGGAGCAACACCGAGGGTTGTGATCCAATGCCGGTCACGAAAAAAGACAAAAAAGGAAAAAAAAAAAAAAAACAAATTCCAGATCTTGTATAATTTCATTTATAAACACTTAAGTATGTGTATCTAATAGATAAGGAATTGAAAAATATAACCACAATATCATTATCATAACTAACAAAATTAACATTAATGTCTTTCTTTTTTTTTTTTCTTGGCAGCTGAACAATACAGGGATTGATCCCTGGACCTTGGTGTTATCAGCACCATGAGCTAACTAGCCAGCCCTAACATTAATTTCTTTTTTTTTTTTATTGAATCATAATGATTTTACATGTTTTGGGGGTTCAACGTTGACGTATGTTGATCAAATCAATATTATTAGCATATATATTATTACAAATCATATTTATTCTTTACACCCCTTGTCCAATTTCTCCCCATCCCCCTCTCCCTCCCCCTCCCACCTCTGATAACCCTAGATTTCTTCTCTCCTTCTGAAAGAATAATGGTTACT
>NW_007834381.1:0-751 GCF_000696425.1 Galeopterus variegatus
ATTGCCCTAGGCCACTGTATACTTCTGCTTTTCCCCTTCCCTGTTCTAGTACTTTCAGAGGCTGGACAGGACCTAAACCTCAGCTCTCTCAGGCCCGCTTGCAATGCAGCACCCACCTCCTACAGAGGCCTTCTACTTGCGAGGATAATGCCAACCTGACCTGGTATTTCTGGATGTGGATCATTAGATAGGCTTAGACGACAGACTATGAGGCTTGGCACAATAAATCACAATTCCAGAACAGGAATTAACCACTCCATGACTAAATATGAAGAGTCATGATTTAGGGACACAAATACATTCAGCCAAGTGTGAAAGCATTTCCCTAAATAACCAGGCATTTAATGATTGTCACACTGACAGAAATGGGAAATGCACACCTCATACCCAGAAGAACACAGTCTATACCCAAGGAAATCACACTGAATTCAGAAAGCAAAATTACCTTTTGCAGTTCTGAGTCCCCTTGCTTAAGTCCCTGTGGGCTACACAGACACACAAGGCTCCCAAACTCCAGGGTCCCCTGCATTGCTGCTGGGAGCCATGTGCAACACAGAGAGGTTCCCAGGCTGCTGGGACCACAACTGGCTTAAAGGGCTGTCTGGGCCTGTTCATTTTCTTTTCCCATTAAAAACCATCACAACTAAGCCTCGCTCCCCACTAACTCTTAGGATAAATGTAAAAGACTTTGCAAAAAAGCAGGGATATTTGCTCACTGACAGGTCATGGTTTAAAAGAGGACCCAGGGAAG
>NW_007834382.1:0-751 GCF_000696425.1 Galeopterus variegatus
ACCCTTGACCCTGATGTTACAAGGCTGCACTATAACCAACTGAGCCAAGCACCAGAGACCACCCTCAACTCTGAGAAGCCACCCCCAGTTCCTTGTCACATGGTTTCTTGCTTCATCAAAGCCAGCCAGGCTGGAAGTCACAATCCTATGTGATTAATCACAGAAGTGACATCCCATCACCCTTGCCATAGTCTATTGGTTAAAAGCAAGCCACAGGGTGCTGCCCACAATCAGAGAAAGGAGAAGATGTGAGGTTATGAACACCAGGAGGCCGAGACCCTGGGCCCACCCAAGAGCCTGTCTGCCACACTACTCCAGTGCGGTTATTGCCAGAGACTCAGCGAACACATTCATGTGCAGAGTAGAGCACGTGGCAAATCCTCTGTAATGTCAGCTATGATTTTCATCACATCCCTGTAAACATCACCAGCCCTAAGCGTGTACTACCTGGCATGCCACAGGTACTCAATAAACACCTGTTCAATGAGCCCTACTATGTGCTAGGTGGTACACAGGGAAATGAAACACTGTCCTCAAAGAGCTCATAGTTCATTTGAGAAGAAAACACGCACAAAGAGCGGAAAATAACTCAGACGTGTACTTGAATGAGCATTTGCAAATGTAGCTCGTGGTGCCAGGGACACTCTTCCATCTTGCCGTGGGTGACAGTTTAACAAAACCCTTTCCTCTTCTCTATGAGAAGTTGACTGTGTTACACTTTTTAGTTTTGTTGTCCTGGTAATGGAAGAAC
>NW_007834383.1:0-751 GCF_000696425.1 Galeopterus variegatus
TTATTCTGCCATAAAACTAATGTGAATACCGGCAAATATTTTCTTTTATTTATTTATTTATTAGTCTGTTTGTTTTTATTTATTTGTTTGTTTATTTATTTTTTTAATTTATCAATATACAATGTAGTTGATTTTCATGTCCCTTTACCATTCCCTTCTTTTCCCCCTCATCTTCCCCTCCCTTCCTTCAACATCATATCTGTTCACTTAACAAGTTCAAGGAATTATTGTGATTGTTATGTATTTTTTCCTCCCTGGTTTATTTGTTTTTATATTTACTTATTTATTTTTATTAGCTCCCACATGTAAGTGTGAACATGTGGTATTTCCTTTTCTGTGTGAGGCTTATTTCACTTAATATACTTTTCTCTAAGCCCATCCATGTTACTGAAAATGGTAGTATTTCATTCATTTTACAGCAGAGTAGTATTCCATCGTGTAGATATACCACATTTTCCTTATCCACAGATCTGATGATGGCCATTAAGGCTGGTTCCAATTCAGCAATGCAAATCAAAACCACCTTGAGATATCATGTCACTCCCATTAGGCTGGCTAATACACAAAAGACTGAGAATAATAAATGTTGGTGAGGATGCAGAGAAAACAGAAACCTTCAACACTGTTGGTGGGACTGGAAAATGGTGCAGACTTTATGAAAAATGGTATGGAGGCTCCTCAAACAATTGCAGACAGGCAAATATTTTCAAAATGAAGCTTCTAGAACTCTGGAAATAAAGAGCTTGCAAGA
>NW_007834384.1:0-751 GCF_000696425.1 Galeopterus variegatus
AATCACAGACCTGTCACTAGCTGAATAATCATGGGAAAGTCACTTAATTTCTCAGAATATGTTGGCTTAGAGATTTCTTTTCGTAAAATTAATTGAAATAATAGATATAATGTGCCTGACATATACTGTAATTAATGCCTGGTATAAAATGATGATAATGATGATTTTTAAAAAGGGATTTTTTAAAAAAATAATCCTTTAAGTTAAATTTACCATTCTTTTCTAATTTTTTTTTAAAAAGCTCCCACACGTCCAAATCATAAAGCCGTTGTCCTTTACAGTCTCAATTTAAAAAAAAAAAAAATGATGACTGGTAAGGGGATCTTAACCCTTGACTTCTTGTTGTCAGCACCACGCTCTCCCAAGTGAGCTAACCAGCCATCCCTATACAGGGATCCGAGCCCTGGTCTTGGTGTTATCAGCACCACACTCTCCCAAGTGAGCCACGGGCCGGCCCTACAGTCTCAAATTTTTAAAAGATTTGTCTTTTAAATAAACTTTAAATAGCCAAGAATTTACTTTTGCATAAAGATCCAATTACATTTTTTTCTGTATGATGAATTTTCGAAGCACCATTGGTTGAATAATCCATACATTACCCAGTAATCTACAATGCCACTTTTATTATGTATTATTTCCACATATGACTGGTCTATTTCTGGGTTTTCTATTCTATGCCACTCTTCTATTTGTTTATCCCTACATCAATAGTGTACTTCATTTATCACTATAGCTTTATTTGAGAAAAAAA
>NW_007834385.1:0-751 GCF_000696425.1 Galeopterus variegatus
CTACCCACCTGCTTGTCAGCAGGAAGATAGCCTCTGCCTCACTTTCTCATGCAAGATCTCATCTGGGTGCATCTCTTTGGGGAAACCTACTTCTCACCCAGAACTCAATCACTCAATCTGCAAGGAAGTCTGGGAAATGTAGTTTTGGTTTTTTTTTAAAAATCTTTCCAGCTTTTTCAGTAGAGGAATACCCAGTAGGAGGAAGAGGTGGGAATAAATGTGAAAAGCCACATGACCATTTCCATCACATCTGGCTCACGTGGAATCAGCACTATAGGATTTACTCACAGGTTGTGAAAGCCAAGCGTGAAGCTAAGGCATCCTAAAGAGGCAGTCTCTACATTGTCCACAAATATGCCATTGGAGACTGAAGGATCAAGGCCATGGTCCATGGTGACCTGAATCCTCAGGGCCAGGGTGGACACTCCAGCGTTCTCTAAGTACCTCTTCCTGTTCTGTGCCAGTGGCTGACCAGTTCCCATTTTGATTCACAAATAATTTCTTCAGCTATAACACTCTTGTCAAATCTTTTACATGACTTTGCCAATCTCAGAAAATATTTGTTGATTTATTTGTACCATCTGTTGAATAAGCATGACTCGTGAGATGTAATCATAAAGCAACTTTATTTTTGTCTCCCACTGTCCCAGTTTAAGTACACTCTGTGGGGCTAGTTCTTCTCTGGCATACGGATGAAAACTCAGCCAGGCTCCTGATGTCTACGGTTGTTATTATAAAAAGTCCTATGGAT
>NW_007834386.1:0-751 GCF_000696425.1 Galeopterus variegatus
GATGTTTTCAGCAAATCATCTAAGCTCCCTGAAGACAGGCTGGTCAGCAGTCTATTTGATGCAGCCTCAGCCTCATCATTTGTGTCAGCAAGATTTGACATAACCTATGACCTCTTTGAGCCTTAGTTTCCTCCTCTGTGAAATGAAGAGGTTAGACTATGCTACAGGTGATGCCTGGCATCCTATTCTGTCTCCAGGGGTCTTGTATTAAAACTTTTAACAGATATAACAGATTTACTCATTCATTCAGCAGTTGTTTATTGAGCACCTACTATGTCCCAGGCACTGTCTTAGGTGCTGAGAATAAGGCAGTGGACAAGAAGTCCTGATGCTTACAAGGCACTCTGGCTGGAGGTGGCACACAAACAAGTGAGTGCACAGTGTGTCACACGGCAGTGAGAGCGACCATGCACAATGAGGAGCACAGCAATCAAGGTGAAGTGGGGGGAGTACCGGTGAGGAAGGGGATGGAGCGTTTCATACAGGATGGATAAGGTGACCTTTGAGCAGAGTCCTGAGGAAGTGAGTGCTGCTCATGAAGACCAGCAAACCCCATGCCCTGCTATCCCCCCACGCATCTGCTCCACAGAGTAACTGTCCATGCCAGTCTGTCATTGCAAGCTTAAATACAGGACCATCCCTTTTCTCAGGAAAGCTCTAGGAAGGACAGAAAAGTCAGTCGGTTATGCTGAACACTCTCCAACATTCCCAACTGTATGGTTTCTGTGTTCCTGGTCTTGAGCAGAGAGGG
>NW_007834387.1:0-751 GCF_000696425.1 Galeopterus variegatus
TTATAGACCAGGATGACCCTGCAATTCACTTTTGAAAATTGTTTGCCTTAAAACTGTTGCTATCTCTTTAAAAATGTCTTTTAATTTTAACTTTATAGCAATAAATGAGGCTGAAATGCAGTCATTACAAAAAAAAAGTTACTTAAAAAGTGCCAACCAACCTTTACTATTATACCTATGAATTAAAATGGCATTTCTCTGTACCATAGGGTGATTTATATGCTACAGTTGGCAAAACTAGTAAATTATAAATCAGTAAGAGACCTCCTCAAAATATGCTTTTGATGAGGCCTGAATGCACCCCTTAAGCTCAAGCTAGAAGACCTAACCTTCAAGAAATTTATCTGCAAAACCTAAACTTCAAGAAATTTATCTGCAAATTATTTGGGCATTATTTCGAGAACAGAAGTTCACTATCAAAGATTGTTTCCTAATATATTATTACCAAGGCATGTTTTAAATCATATATGAAGACCCCATCATAACAATTGGAAAAATAAACAGATCTGAGGCTAGGTCAAGGTTCAGGGCTTGAGAGATCAACAAACCAAGTGTTATATAAATAAAGACCTTCAGACAAATTGTTACACCTGATTTAACATTTACTGCTACTGCGGTTCACTCTTGAAAGGAGTCGACTTGGATGTGTGGGAAGAGCACTGGTGTGTAATTTGGTCCAAATCTCAGCTTTCTGCCCTTTGCCCTCGTGTCACCCTCTGTAGTTCAGTGTTGCTGTGCCTCACTTTGAAAA
>NW_007834388.1:0-751 GCF_000696425.1 Galeopterus variegatus
ACCGGCCACATATGACTATTTAAACTTTAACTAAAATCTAATACAATTAAAAATTCAGTTCGGGCCGGCCCGGTGGCGCACTGCTACAGTGTGCCGCTTGAGAGTGCGGTGGCGCTCCTGCCGAGGGTTCGGATCCCACATACAGACCGGTTCCCGCTCACTGGCTGAGCGAGGTGTGGGAGCAACACCGAAGGTTGCGATCCCGTTGCCGGTCCCGGTCCGGTACGGGCACAACACTGAGGGTTGCGATCCGTTGCCGGACACGAAAAAAGACAAAAAAAAAAAAAATTCAGTTCCTCTGCCATACTAGACTTATTTCAAGTGTTCTATAGCCACATGTGGCTAGTGGTTATTGTATGTGAACAATACGTTTTCATCATCACACAAGGTTACATTAGATACAGCTGTCTTAGACCATGGTTTTATTGGGATCTGTATAAATAATGAGATGCTATTTTTAAATATTATAATTGTGCTTTCTTTTCTCTTGCCTTTCTGAGCAGATGACCTCTTTCATGCTCTACCTCTGAAGTGTCCTTCTGCCTTGGGAGAATGAGTTTTGTTGTATAAGCACGCAAGGAGCCAGACCAACGTAATATTCAGCTTCTGACTTTGGAAAATAAGATTTCTCAAACAGACAAGAGCTTTGCAAATCAGCTTATTTCTTGAGGAAAGATGTTTTAAATTTCCCTCTCTCATTTTAAGAGCCAGACCTGATGTAATAGAAATTCTTGCACACACATCCCAATAC
>NW_007834389.1:0-751 GCF_000696425.1 Galeopterus variegatus
GGTGCCCTTTTTGACCTAGCACGTGCTGCAGGTGCTTGTGGTGGCATTAACAGCAGCTGCACGCTTCACCAGTGGAGTGCGTTCCCCATTGGGAAATGCCTTCTCTGCCTATTCTCACCCCATTTTGAGGAGAAGGAAAAAGTAGGGGAGCAAGTAACTGAGCCTGCTTTCTTAAAAACCTCAGTTCTTATGCATGTGGAACCCTGGATGGATGTGAAAAGCCTAATGAACGAAGCAAAGCCTGAAAGACCCGCTGTGAAAGCAAGGAGGGTCCCTCCAGTCCAGAGCCCTGTGCTCGCCCCACCCAGCCCGGGAGCCGCAAGCTCCAGCTTTCACTGATTATAAAGTAGCGACTTCTCCACCTGCAGCAAACGGAGAACTGCACAGCTCGGCTCAGAGCCTACAGCCCATCCTTTCCAATGAGGAGAACGTTTCCATTCCCTGTGTTTCTTCCTTCTGGTGCTGTAAGGAGTTCCTGCTAGTGTCCCGTCCTCTTTGGCCTTTCAAACCTTTGAGCATGTAATGCTCCACTCTTGTAATGTTATATTTGGCAGGAGATAAAAACAAAATCACAGGCCATAGCTACAAAGGACAAAGCAAAAATACCATTCGAGCAATATCAGATACAGACTGTGGCCTGTACATTTAGAAACTCATGAATCTCAAATGCCGCTTTCTGAATCCTCACCGTGAATTTCAGTTCTGCTCAGGGAATCTGCTGTAATTCACATCCTATATTATACATACTATA
>NW_007834390.1:0-751 GCF_000696425.1 Galeopterus variegatus
TAGCCAAACTAAAGAGATATACTCATCCAATCCCATGCTTTATTTCTCTGCTGTATATATGGGGAGGAGGAGGAGAGAGATGAGGAGAGGTGGAAAGAAAAGATCCCTCTGCCTAGTTGGACATTGCAGGCATGTGATAGCGGTGCAGGCCCTGGTTTCCATCAGGAACACCCAAATTTTACAGAAAAAGAGCCTAGAGTAACTGAAGAAGAGAAACTAAATTTAACAAAGAAAGGCATATGCATCTAAAGATAGATTTTGATAGTTCTTTGGGGGCGGGGGAATATTAGGTTCTATTTTGACCCTTTTTGGGTAGTTTTCTCCTTTCTATGAGGTGATGCTTTAAGAACCCTGGATGCCTTTCTGTTAGATTTGGAAACTATTGGGCATAAAATGTAGAAAGGACACCCAGAATTCTCTAGCATTAGTATAATGCTGTCTGCTAGCACTTAAATAAATGGGAGTTTAAGAGCATGTACAGTATAAACGTTAAGGGCTTTAGGAACCTGAATCTAAAAAGGGTCAAAGTTAATGCTGATAGGTACTGTCCTCTCATTTCATAGCTATGACTGCAAAACATGATCAAATCTCATAAATTTGCCCTTTAAGAGAAAAACCACAGAAATAAAATTTTTAATTAAAAATATATTTAACTTAGGATATTATACATTTTGTGGTGAGAAATCAGTAGGAGTCCTGGGGCCGGCCCGGTGGCGCACTGGATAGTGCGCCGCTTGGGAAGCGCGGCGGG
>NW_007834391.1:0-751 GCF_000696425.1 Galeopterus variegatus
CTCCTACACCTTCACCATTTTCTCCTTTCTGAATTGGTGTAAAATCTTCCAAATTGGTCTTTCCATACCCTCTCCTTTGCACATCATACAGCGTGACGGTTTTTAATGGAAATTCTGACCTCTTCACTCTTCTGCCTAAGGTCCCTGATGATTGCACTTAGAAGAAAGATCAAATTTCTTTAATGGGGTCTACAAGGACCTGTCTGATCTGGCCTCCACTCAATGCACTGGTATGTCTCTTTCTATTCTTTTCTCTGCTTGCTCTCTGTGCTCTAGACACCTGGCATCATTTTAGTTCCACAAGTTTGCCAGGAACTTTGTCCAAACACTATCTCCTTCTTATATTGCTAACTCAAGCTTTAAGTCTGCTCAAATATCACAACCCCTATATGCCCTCTCTTCCCCTTGATGACAATGGCAGCTTTGCCTGTTGCAGTAGTGCCCCCTTACTCGTGGTTTTTCTTTCCATGGTTTCAGTGACCAGTGAGACAGGACAATAAGAACATATATTGAGAGAGAGAGAGAGAGAGAGAGACCACATTCATGTAACTTTATTACTGTATATTTTTATAATTATTCTATTTTATTATTAGTTATTGTTGTTAATCTCTTACTGTGCTTAATTTATAAATTCATAGGTATGTATGTATAGGAAAAAACCATAATATATATATAGGGTTTGGTACCTTATCATAGGTATGTATGTATAGGAAAAAACCATAATATATATATAGGGTTTGGTACAATCTAT
>NW_007834392.1:0-751 GCF_000696425.1 Galeopterus variegatus
AAAATAAAATGCAAGCATAAGCCTATATATTTAAAGTTCAAATGAGAAAAATAGAAAACTTCTATGGCGGTGTAGGGGGCCTGCCCAAATACAAAAATAGGGATTCTCAAAACAATTCACTTGGTCAAATATTCTCCCATTTTTCATGTAGATAAAATATTTACATCAGATTTACTGTAAGTTGAAAATAAATGTTTAGTCATGCTTTTGATTTTGGTTTTTGGATCCAACAGAAGCTTTTTGAATAGCAACTCAATTTAATGGCTTCAACATGCACATTTTCCAATAGACGAGTTTCTGGATGTGTGGAAATATGAACACAGAATTCAGTCCACTATTTACAAAAGTATTTACATGATATCCTAACTGTAAGATTTCAATTGTGATTCAAGGAAAAAAATCTTAAAGGTTTAATGTCATTTATATGAAATTGGGTTTTGTTAGATGTACTCACAAAATATCAGTTATTTTTAATTAAAAACCAAAATTTTCTAATGTCCTATAAGTATGCCTTTGAAGAATATTTTTAATATTTAACTATCCAACCATTGTATATATTATATAAGGTATTTCATAAAGCTGTATAAAAATATCATAAGCATTGTTTTTTTTTACTCGCTTTTGAAACACTTCTTAACATCTATTTTTTTGCTTAGGATTTATAAATTATTTCCTATTTTCTGTGGAATCCTTAGTACCATGCTTTCAACAAAGGAAGCATTTTAAATCCACTCACTGATTTTAATCTTCG
>NW_007834393.1:0-751 GCF_000696425.1 Galeopterus variegatus
AATAAGGAAGTCAAAATCACCAGAAAGAAATACGCTTAGTGAAATAGAGTGAGAAACTAGACAAGCAGAATAAAATAAGAGGAAATATTTATATGTACGTTTTTTTTTAAAAAGTGAAAGAACATTTGCACTTTGCCAGTGAGAACATAAAATGGTACAGCCACTGCAGAAACAGTTTTGGAGTTTCTCAAAAGGTTGGAGTGTTACTATATGACCCTGCAATTTT
Organism: Galeopterus variegatus; assembly: GCF_000696425.1. NCBI lineage: Eukaryota > Metazoa > Chordata > Mammalia > Dermoptera > Cynocephalidae > Galeopterus > Galeopterus variegatus. The sequence continues at coordinate 227 of NW_007834393.1, forward strand.
ACTCCTAGGTGTATCCCCATGAAAAATGAAAACATGTTCACACAAAATCTTGTACACAAATGCTCATAGCAACATTATTCATAATAGCTCCAAAGTGGAGACAAGCCAAATGTCTATCACCTGATGAATGGGTAAATAAAAGTGGTACGTACACCTGTACAATGGAATATTATCCAGCCACAAAAAGTAATAAAGTACTTATAGATGCTACAACAAGAATGAACCTGGAGACTTATACTAGTACTTAGATGCTACAACAAGAATGAACCTGGAGACTTATACTAAGTGAATTAAGCCAATCACAGGAAGACGAATACTGTATGATTCCACTTATATGAGGTACTTGGAGTAGTTAAAAATCATAGAGACAGAATGTAGACTAGTGCTTTCCATGGGCTGGGGGGACAGGGGTAGAATAGAGAGTAAATGGGTAATGAGTATGGTTTCTTTTGGGGGTGATGAAACTATTCTGGAATTAGATAATACTGAGGCTTGCACAACTTTGTAAATATGCTAAAAACCACT
>NW_007834394.1:0-751 GCF_000696425.1 Galeopterus variegatus
ATCTGCTTACCCTAATTATTTTTCTTGATTGCATTGGTTACTATCCAATTGTTATGCACGCACACACACACACACACACACACACATGCACATATCTGTGTTGTACATGTATACATATTTAAAATATATTTGTAAGTGTAATACAAATATTTATATGTGTACATACATACGCAAATATATATTGAACTATACGAATAGAAATCTGAAAACCTGAATGAAACAAATATTTTACAGACATAATATAGATTATAAAAGTAATGTAAACAGCGGAAATCCAGAGCAGTTCTACATCATGGATGATACTGAAAAAGCCTTAAAACATGCCTCAAGTCAGGCGTTTTGCTCTTTTGTTCTTTCAGAGTTTCAAGAAAAGGTAATTCTCATGCTAAACATGCTGTTTCAGAAAATAAGTAAGCCAATATTTGCCTGATGACAGAATCTCAAAAAAATGTTATGCAGAGAAGAAAACCTGAGAACAACAGCATTTATAGATGCCAAAATCCTACATAAATTACCAGCAATCTGAATATAGGAGTATATTGTGCTGTGGGACTTAGTAAAAACATCCTCTTCCCCTTGTATGTGGTTTAATCCATAAAGAAAAAGGCAATAAATTTGTATAAGGCGTAGAGGGCCTTGAGGGAGAGAAATAAAAATATAGCAGTGAATCCATTGTTCTCAGTTATCAATAGACCACTTCCCATAATATTTCTACGTTAGATAACTGCACTGATGAATATTCTCAAGCTCT
>NW_007834395.1:0-751 GCF_000696425.1 Galeopterus variegatus
CACCATCAGACACCTTTTTTGTGGTGAAATATACATAACATTTACCATTTTAAAGTGTACAATTCAGTGGCATTGATTATATTCACAGTGTTGTGCAACCATTGCCACTATCTAGCTGCAGAACTTTGGGGATGATTTTTTTTTTTGGCTTTTTTAATGACCGGTAATGGGATCGCAACCCTCGGTGTCGCGCCTGTACCAGGGACCGGCAACGGGATTGCAAACCTCGGTGCCGCACCCGCACCACACTCAACCAGTGAGCGGGAACCGGTCTCTACATGGGATCCGAACCCTCGGCGGGAGCGCCACCACACTCCCAAGCAGCGCACTCTCCAGTGTGCCACTGGGCCGGCCCGGGGATGATTTTTTAAAGGAACTTATATCGACCTTTTTTTTTAGAAAAAACCAAATGTGATTCAAATAAGTCAAAAGGGAAAAGGTGAAATGACTCTAGAGCAGCGGTTCTCAACCAGGGGTGATTTTGTCCCTCAGGGGACATTTGGCAATGTCTGGAGATTTGTTTGTCATCTCTGAGGTAAAGTGTTACTGGTACCAAGTTGGAAGAGGCCAGGGATGCTGATAAATATCCTACAATGCACAGGACAGTGCCCCACAACAAAGAATAATCCAGCCCAAAATGTCAGCAGTGCTGAGACTGAGAAACACTATTCTAGCCCTACCACTCGGATAATCTTTGTTAACATGTTATTAACAGTTCGTTCTTTTTTCTATACATGTATTTTTTAAACCA
>NW_007834396.1:0-751 GCF_000696425.1 Galeopterus variegatus
TATGCCAGTACCGTGCAGTTTTGGTCTTTTGTGCTTTTTTGTTTTTTTTAATTAATTAATTATTTATTTACTTACTTACATTACTTACTTACTTACTTACTTACTTACTTACTTACTTACTTTACTTACTTACTTACTTTATACTTACTTACTTACTTACTTACTTACTTACTTACTTACTTACTTACTTACTTACTTACTTACTTACTTACTTACTTACTTACTTACTTACTTACTTACTTACTTACTTACTTACTTACTTACTTACTTACTTACTTACTTACTTACTTACTTACTTACTTACTTACTTACTTACTTACTTACTTACTTACTTACTTACTTACTTACTTACTTACTTACTTACTTACTTACTTACTTACTTACTTACTTACTTTACTTACTTACTTACTTTACTTACTTACTTACTTTACTTACTTACTTATTTATTTATTAATAATGACCGGTAAGGGGATCTTAACCCTTGACTTGGTGTTGTCAGAACCACGCTCACCCAGTGAGCTAACCGGCCATCCCTACATAGGGATCCGAACCCGTGGCCCTGGTGTTATCAGCACCGCACTCTCCCGAGTGAGCCACAGGCCGGCCCTGGTGCAGTTTTGGTCTTTGTCTTTCAGGGATTTTTTTGGCGGCTGGCTGGTACTGGGATCTGAACCCTTGACCTCAGTGTTATAACACCACATTCTAACCAACAGAGCTAATCAGCCAGCCCTGTAGTATATTTAGAATAAGA
>NW_007834397.1:0-751 GCF_000696425.1 Galeopterus variegatus
CCCAGGACTCCAAATCATCACCTGGAAATTGACAGATCCTCTGAGCCCATTCATCCTGAGCCATTGACCTGGTGGGTACCAGTGGATTCCACCCAAATGGTTTGCCCAATAAATGCCAGTTTCCCTCATACCACAAATACTCCTTTCTCAGTGGAAACAGGGGTAGCCTAATGGACACCAGGGTCCCAGAGTTAGACAGGCCTGGGTGTGAATCCCAATGCTGCCTCTTCCTTGCTGTGTGATCAAGGAAAGCCCATCTTCCCAGGCTCGGGGTGCACAGGGTTGAGGGCAGCAGGACAATATTATGGTTCCATCCCTGCTGGCCAGCTGTACTTGCAGAACATCTTGTGTTGTCCTTGAACTCAGCTAGGAAGCTGCCCAGATTTGGCTCTGGCTTCCCGACACTCTCCTGATCATGTGTTGCTACTGCTCCTCCCAACACTCTCCTGATCATGTGTTGCTACTGCTCATTCTCAGCCCATGGGAGCACATCCTGGGCCACTTTCCAGCCTGCCCAGGGTCACCAGCCCTTCAAGGAGCCTCTGACGCCTCCTGCTCCACCTGGAGAGCTCTCTGCGGAGCTGTCAGCACAGCTTACAAGAACAGCTGAGAAAGCCTTTGTCTCCCCAGTCCCCTCTTTGAAGCTCCTGAGAGTTCTTTGAGCAGGAGAAAACTCTCTCTCTCTTGAAATCTGAGCACAAGTTTTGTGTGTTGGCCACAGCTGCCTCCTTAGAATCATCTCTCCAGTACT
>NW_007834398.1:0-751 GCF_000696425.1 Galeopterus variegatus
CAGTGAGCAGGAACCGGTCTCCACATGGGATCCGAACCCTCAGCGGGAGTGCCGCCGCGCTTTCAAGTGGCGCACTCTCCAGTGCACCACCGGGCCGGCCCTCAAAAAATATTTATGAAAAAAATGGATAGCTACCCCCACCAGAGAGCACGTTACCTCATATTTATTGTTTGTTATGGTTTTACTTCGTTTTCTAATATCTAGATTGACCTAATGGGAAGACCATGAATTTTGGAACCCAGTGTTTCCATCAACAACACAGTGACTAAGGTACTAATAGTTTTAATTTTATAAACAAATTGAGATTTAGATTAGCTTGTAAAGGGTCACTCAGCTATCGTGTAACTGAAGGAGAATCTGAACTAGGCAGTCCAACTCCATGGCATTAGTGCACAGGTTTTGTGTACTTTCTTTTCCTTGATAGACACCTGGGTCAAAAGTCATGCCCTAAAGTGAAGTTTCCATTCAGGTTATTTTACCTTGAATGTGCCAATTGGGTTAGCAAGAAGAAGGTGCTTAAATGGACTATATAAAGTAATTACTCCTAAGCTCTCTCTACTTCTGTTAGTTGACAATTTGATGCTAAATTAGCAGTACAAAGCCTTCTTTTTATTTTCTACTTCCCTTCATGTAACCAAATGTAGGATCCAGATTCTTTTTGTCAGAGAGACTGTGGATGACTTTCTCTACTTTAATGTCAGATAGGCTTGCATTAACAAATTCGAATCTTTGAGATTCATCGTTTCCCCCC
>NW_007834399.1:0-751 GCF_000696425.1 Galeopterus variegatus
AGGTTTATTTGGCTTACAATTCTGGGACAGCTGCATCTGGCACAGGCCTCAGGCTGCTTCCACTCATGGTGGAAAGCGGCAGGCAGCTGTTGAGTACAAGCAGATCACGTGGCGAGAGGAAGCAAGAGAGAGAGAGGGGAGGTGCCAGGGTCTATTAAACAACCAGCTCTCATGGGAACTAATAGAGTGAGAAGTCACTCGTTAATCCCCCATCCCCCAGGGAGAACATTAATCCAGTCATGAGGGACCCACCCCCATAACTCAATCAGTTTCCAGCACTGCCACATTGGGGATCCAATTTCCACATGAGTTTTGGAGGGAACAGCTCATCCAAACTCCATCACTGGCTATACCACTTCCTATTTGTGTGAGCTTGAGCACGGAACATCACATGTCGAAAATTAAGTGGCTCATCCTTAAAATGAAAGTAAGGATTTGTGCCTTACCTGTCTTAAGTGGTTATTTTAAGGAACAAAAAGACAATTCGTGTAAAATACTTTATAAATTGTGAAGCTCAATAGTTCATTGCAACTATGAGGCATTATTATACTGGAGATACAGGCTTTGAAATGTTACATATCAGAATTGCTAATTAACCCCACCCAACCCACGAAATAAAGTCTTTATGTTCACATAGGATTATTATTATTATTTTTTTTTTTTCCCTTTTTGTCTTTTTTTTCATGACCGGCAACGGACCACAACCCTCAGTGTCGCGCCTGTACCGGACCGGGACCGGCAACGGGATTGC
>NW_007834400.1:0-751 GCF_000696425.1 Galeopterus variegatus
AATAAATCAAGGCTGCAATGCAGCTGGTGCTGTTCAGATTCTACCATCAGGTGCTATAAGCATTGGGGATTGAGCTTCAGACTGGGAAGCAGACACTTTCCTGCAGCTCCAGAATCCCTCATCTCTGAATGACTGTCTTATGGGTGTCTGAAGGTGGCGACAGTGAACATGCCGTTGGTTTTATTGGCAGTGGGCACAAGGAGGTAAAAGTGGTGGTATAAGGAGCAGTTTGATGAAGCAGAGAGCAGATGTAATATAGTAACATTAACAATGTATTTAACTGACATTCCTTTTTTTGTAATGTGACAATATGTGGACAAAAGAAGGTGCAGGTTTAAGAAGTTAATATTTATCAAATGTGAAAGACAGTTACTAGGATAACTTTTGTGGGTGGGGCTAGGGAGGTGGAGTGGGATAGGTTTAAAGGGTCTCATTTTGTTTCTTTGGATTTTGGGAGGCAGAGGGGTGGGTGGATCGTGGCCAAGAACCCAGTCATTTTTCTGTGTACTCGGTTTTGCTTAAATCATGAGCAAATCATTCTAAAAAAAGAAAAAGAAAATGTGTGCATTTTGTATAATGGCCAGAACTTTGTCGTGTGACAGTATTAGTACTGCCTCAGTTAAAGGTTTAATTTTTGTTTAAACCTTGAAGTGCAACAACAGTTTTAGCACAGTCTGCATTTGAAGAAGAAAAAAACCCCTCAATCCACATGTTTATATTTTTTGCCTACCTCATTGTCTTCAATGCATTG
>NW_007834401.1:0-751 GCF_000696425.1 Galeopterus variegatus
ACACTGCTATGACAGTGAGAGGATGGTACCTCCTAATTACTGCCAGCGGGAGACAAAAACCGGCATTCTCTACTCAGCCACTGTTAATGCCTAATAAGAAGAATCTTCAATATTGCTAGGCCATGTAGAAGTTCTAGCTCTTGGCCATGTCTGCATTGATATCTCCCTGGCTGGAAAGAGTGGGCATGACACATTACTGCTCCCCATGTGGCATCCACTAACACCACAAAGTGGGTGACCTCATTACTCTTGGCAGTAGTGAAAGTCCTGACTCCATTAGGCAGCCTTGAACACCACCCTGCACAGAGGGGTAGGGGCACCTCATTATTACCAGGTAGGGGTGGACGTCAAAGCTTCCTACTTGATCTGTACTGTCACTGCAGGGTAGGGAGTAGTAATTGCCTTATGGGAATAAAAGTTATGGCTTCCTACTTGGCCTTCTCTAATACCACCCCACCCTATCAGGGGTTTGGGAAACCTCATTACAGTCTAATAAGGACAGAAGTCTAGGATCTTACTCAGACTTTTCTGGTGGGGTTGGAATTTGGACCACAGTTTTAGTTTTATTTATTTTTTTGCCAAAGTTTGGCTGTAATAGAAAAGTTATTTTTTTTTTAAACGTATCTGTCTTCTTAGGCTCCTCTCATGATTCTCAGGCTAGAAAGAACAGACTCTTCTTGGGGATACTTATTTTTAAATTTGTTTATGCCTGGTGGTGTTTATGCCTGGTGGTGTTTCTGAATTGCTGGCT
>NW_007834402.1:0-751 GCF_000696425.1 Galeopterus variegatus
GATCCCTGACATAGACCTTTAAAAACAGGAGTTTTGTGCTGATAACACCATGGTCAAGGGTTCAGATCCCTGTACAGGCCAGCCACCAAAGGGAAAAAAAAGCAGGACTTTTAAGATCCCTTTAAGATTCATGTCTTTTGGTCATCAGTGGCCCTCATGAGAATTATTGCAAAGTCTTCCTGCTCCCCAAGGAATTGAAATGCCTAGGTCCACCCAAGAATCACCATTCCACAAGGATCAGAAGAGATGGCCCTTTTCTGGAGGAGAGAGAGGTTATCACAAAGTATATTCTGCTACAGAGAACATGCTACGGGCAGCCATACCTGTATTCTTTTAGGTAGAAAAGAAGCCCTGTGTTAAAACGACCTGTGAGGAAAGTGAAGGCTCTGGTGAACATTCATGGGTTAGGTGGTTTCATTTCTAATCAGCATGGCCTCATAAGTAAGGAGAAATTAGCATATCATCAAGATGCAAATAATTATACATCTGTAAGTGAAGCTAAATGTTTGTCTTTAAAAGTTCTTTTCTTAATTAGCTAAATATTTCAGCAGCAATATTTTCATGCTATTAATCCACTCAAGAAACATCTCAGACAGTGCAAAGGTAAACTTCAACACCCACCCACACTGCTAAGGAAAAAAATAAAAACCTCTACGAGAATAAGGTCCAAACTAATGAAGATTAACCATTCTCCCAACCTGGGTGCTCTCATGAACACAAGTCAAATGGTACTGTGGCAAACTTCTGCTGA
>NW_007834403.1:0-751 GCF_000696425.1 Galeopterus variegatus
ATCATTCACAGAATGGAAAAAATATCTTGAAGGCATTTCAGAGATCTTTGAGGCTGCTCCTCCCATCACAGGCCTAGAGGCCTAGGCAGACAGAATGATTTCAGCAAACAGGTTGGGGCACCCTCCATGGGCTTGCTGCCCAGGGCCACCTCAGGAAGCTGCTCCCTACATTCCAGCACAGCATTCCTTGGCTGTTCCAGCTGTAGCTAAATTGGCCCCAGGTGCTGCTGGGCCTGTTATTTTGGAAGATATAGTCTGGAAGCCTTGGCAGCATACTTCTGCTGTTAAGTCTGCAGGCTGACAGATTGCAAGAGCTGTGGAGGCATGGCAGCCTCCACTGAGATTTCAAAGGATTTATGGAAAAGCCTAGGGGCCCAGGAAGAGATTTCTTGAAGGGGAAGAGTCACTGCACAGATCCTTCATTAGAGCAATCCCAAGTGGAAATGTGAGGTCAGAACTGCAGCAAAGAACTCAAGCATGGGCTGAGCTCACCCCAACACCAATATGCAGAGGATGCCAGACATGGAGTCAAGGTAGATTATTCTCCAGCTTTAAGATTTAATGCTGGCCCTACTGGGTTTCAGACATGCTTGGGGCCTATTACCCCTTTCTTTTGGCTCGTTTCTGCCTGCTTTCATGGGTTTTAGACATGCATGGAATCTGTTACCCTTTCCTTTTGGTCTATTTCTGTTCTTTTTAAATGGGGATATGTATCCTATGCATGTAGAGTTTTATCTGTTTTTCAAAATCT
>NW_007834404.1:0-751 GCF_000696425.1 Galeopterus variegatus
CAGAAATTTACACCCATGCTTTCTTCTGATGGTTTTAGAATTTTAGCTCTTCCATTGTCAGTTAACTTTAATATGGTATGAAGTATTTGTCTGTGGTAGGAAGTACGTATCCAACTTTATATTCTTATATGTGGTTACCCAGTCATCTCAGCATCATCTGTCGAAATGACTATTTTTTTCTCCACTTGGCCATAAGTGTGAGTTGTTATTATTGGACACTCGATTCTTCCCTATTAGTCTATACATCTGTGCTATGCCAATACCACACAGAAGTGATTAATGGGGCTTTGTAGTAATTGAAATTGGGAAGTGTGTGTCGTCCAACTTTGTTCTTTTCAGAATGGTGTTGGCTATTATGGGTAATTTGAATAGTCATATAAATTTTAGAATGAGTTTGTCAATTTCTGCAAAGAAGCCAGCTGGGATTTCAACTGCAACTGCATTGAACTTTAAAAAAAAGTTTGGAGGTATTTCCATCATAATAGGATTAGAGCTTCTGATCCATGAACATATAGAATCTTTCCACTTGTTTAGATTTTTTAAAATTCCTTTCAACAATGTTCTGTAGTTTTTTCTGAGTATACGTTTTGCATTTCTTTTGTTAAATGTATTTGTATTTTTTGATGCTATTGTAAATAAAATGATTTATTTAATTTCACTTTTGGATTGTTCATTCAAAGTTGTATATTGATCTTGTATCCTGCAATCTTGCTGAACTTATTCTTTTTAGTATGAACAGTTTTTTAGTAGA
>NW_007834405.1:0-751 GCF_000696425.1 Galeopterus variegatus
TTAGGGTTAGGATTAGAGTTCACATTTCATAAAGAATGTTATATCATAGATCTCATCCCTTTTTTTGTTTTTTTAAATAAAAAATAAGTTGAATTTTAAGATCTATCCTTGTTGCTCTGTAATTATCTGGCATTCAACCACTAGCTGTTCCTCAGTGTGCATTGACCTTCCCTGGTGATGGATACCTAGGTTCACTCCGTCTCCACAGTACAAAAACCAGTACATCATTGAGTATTCCATCTCCACAGTACCAAAAGCAATGCATCATTGAGTATTCTCATACACACCAAGTTATGGATCTTTGCAAGATTTTCTCTTAGTTCATCATTTGGGAGGGGTTTACTGGGTCATGGGATATATATGTACTTCAGTAGGCTAATTGAAGTAATTGAAGAGAAAACTTTAATTTTAATGTAGTCATATCCAAATGATTTTAGTCATATTTATTCTTTTTTGGGTCTTGCTCAATAATTTTTGCCTGCAAAATGTGATAAAAATACACTCCTATATTTCTTGCTACTTACTTCATATTTTACCCTTTATATTTTGGAATTTAATTCACTTGAAGTTCACCTCTATACATGGTATAAGATTAGGACCCAATTTTACTTTTCATCTATGGAGCTACTTATATAGGAACGTCTTCTAAATATTTCTTTTATCACTAACTTATAATACCACTTTATCAGGAATGTCTGATCCTTGTGCAAATCATCTTCTCATCTGTTCAGTTAGTTTTCCATTCAATTTT
>NW_007834406.1:0-751 GCF_000696425.1 Galeopterus variegatus
CGATCTGGGATCCTACACAAATGTGCCTTCTGGACAGGAAGTTTTTAGGACATTTTTGAGACGACGACAACAAAAACCGGAAGAAAAAAACTCACGAAGTCAGCTGGCAGAGTGTGAATCTCAAAAATCTCAAGATTTTCAGGCATTTTGAGACCTTCTAAAACAATACGATATTCTCCTCGGTAAGCCAGTTAGAAAACTCACTCTTCTAGACAATAGTGCTCTGTTTTGCTGGAATTGGGGGGATGAAATAATGGAGAATTTATCTGCTCTTAATTTCTCTAATCAGATGAAATCTGGAATGCACGCGGCTCGAGTCATCACTGCGTAAACATGACAAGGATCATGGAACACGTGAATTCCGACCTGCTGGAAACTCTCACATTCTTCTCCATTCCCTGAAGAGCTGTTAAAACCAGCCATTGAGAACAGTAAACACCAATACTTCGCCTTGAGGGAAATTGGGGGTTCAAGCTAAAATATATAAAAGATTTGAAATCTGCAATATAAAAACAATCATAGTTTTAAATGTTCATAATCTTCTCTTTGCAATCGACTTTCTGCAATAACTTCTTTCTGAATCTCCCTGCCTCGGTTTACTAGTTTAGCTGTCTTATGCAATAATCCCCATAAACAACCTTTTGCTCATTGGCTTTTTATTCACTTATGGTTTTTCCAGTTACCTTCACAGGAATAAGTGAACATACGTTAACCTATATTTCCTTGTGCTCATAAACAAAAGTGAATAATG
>NW_007834407.1:0-751 GCF_000696425.1 Galeopterus variegatus
GTCATTATATAATGATAAAAGGATCAATTCAGGAAGAAGATATAACAATTTGAAATGTATATACATCTAACAACAGAGCATCCAGTTATATAAAGCAATTACTATTGAAACTAATGGGAGAGATAAACTCCAGCACAATAACAGTTGGGAACTTTAATACCCCCCTTTCAGTATAGGGCAGATCATCCAGAAGAAAAACCAGGAAACATTAGAATTAATCTCAACTTTAAGCTGATTGGACATAATGGAAATATATAGAACATTTCATCCAACAGCTACGGGATATGTATTTTTCTCAGAAACATATGGAGCATTCTCTGGAATAGACCATCTGTTAGGTCACAAAATAAGTCTTAAAAAATTTAAAAAATTTGGAATCATCTCAACTACTTTATCTGACCACAATGGAATAAAACTAGTAATCAACAACAAAAGGGAGCCGGCCTGGTGGCTCACTCGGTAGAGTGCGGCGGCAGCGCTCCCGCCGAGGGTTTGGATCCCATATAGAGACCGGTCCGCTCACTGGTTGAGCGCGGTGCGGGCGTGACACCAAGGGTTGCGATCCCATTGCCGGTCACAGTACAGGTGCGACACTGAAGGTTGCAATCCCGTTACCGGTCATGAAAAAAGACAAAAAGGAAAAAAAAAAGGGACACTAGAAGCTGTATGAATACATGGAAATTAAACAATATGCTCCTAAATAATAAATGGGTCAAAGAAGAAATCAAAAAAGAAATTAAAATATTCCTGG
>NW_007834408.1:0-751 GCF_000696425.1 Galeopterus variegatus
TCCTTCTGTGATTTGTTCATTTTACTCTGCAAGTGTATTTCCTATCATTTCCTATTATACTTTCTCTCCCCTAACTATAATAGAATACTTGAATTCCTTGGAAGATCCAGTTTTTTTATATATATTAATCAGTACATAAAAAATGACATGATAATGCTGAGGAGGAAGAAGTTACAATGGAGTGATAAGGACATATTTGTGGAATGGATGAGATTTAAGTTTGACTTTGAGAAATAGATAAGGTATAAAGTGCATAAGATTAATTAAAAAATTCAGAAACTGCTGGGTGTTTAAATAGAAATTGAACATAGGTTGAATGAAGGTATGCTGAGAAAGATAGATGAGATAAATTTGACCAAGATGATAGAGAACCTGAGATTTTATGCTTTTCTAGAATTTATTCTGTAATGATTTGGGAACCATTTAATAATACAATAGAATAGTCATATATGGAAGATAATTCTTATAGAATAATCAAAATTATCATGAAGAAAAAAATGAGATTAAGAGAACAACTTGGAATTTTAAAAAATTCAGTCATAGGTACCAACACTTTAAGTGCCTCAGAGGTTAGAGGTGACCTACAGGAGATCTTTGGGCCAGGCATGAGAGTCTGTGGTAAGGCAGAAAGCATACTACACAGCTGAGGGCATTCACAGTCATTAAAGTAACTGCTCTCCAAACCAAGCATGCTCAGAAATCCATTGCAGCTAAGGGCTGCATGTTTGCAATCTTTGTTAGGAGCAAGATA
>NW_007834409.1:0-750 GCF_000696425.1 Galeopterus variegatus
AAAACAATAAAACTTTCACCTCTTTCATTAACATACTTTCTCAGAATACACCTGACAAAAGGCTATTATGAAAGTAAAAAAATTTCTTACATTTGCTAAAAGTCTTTCTTGTGTTTTATTCCTAGGAATCTTGGGAAGGCAGGGAAATAATATTCCAACATAGGAATCTTGGGAAGGCAGGGAAATAATATTCCAACAATGGCAATATTCTATTGTACTGGTTTTCAGAAAAACTAGGAGAAAGGTACATCGATGCCAGTGGATACTTATGTATAAAATAAATGTATATTGTCATAGTATGGGAGACTTTAATTCACAAAAAGGTAGAGAGAGAGAAAGATGCAGGGAGACTGAATGAAAAGGAAAAGAACAGGTTATAGAAAGGAAAGAAATAAATAAGAGAATTAATGGAGGAAAAGAAGAGGAGGAAGGGAAAGAGTGAGAGCAATAGAGGGTGAAACCATTTACAGTTGTCCTCGGGGGATGCATTTCAAGACCCTCAGTGGGTGATCGAATCTGTAAATAGTACCAAACCCCACATATGCTGTTTTTCCTATGCATACCTACCTAAAAGTTTATACACTTTAATTTATAAATTAGGCTAAGAAAGAGATGAACAAAAATAACTAAAAATAAAATAGAATAATGCTAGCAATATTCTGTAATAAAAGTTACGTAAATCTGTTCTCTCTCTCTCAATATCTTATTGTACTGTACTCCGCTCTTCTTTTATACTTCTTGTGATGATGC
>NW_007834410.1:0-750 GCF_000696425.1 Galeopterus variegatus
TGTGTTTTCTAGACAATTCTTTTTTCCTTTTCTTGTCTGGCAGTATTCACTCAGGTGTCACTGGTTCTAAGAGGCCTCTCTTGTACCCCTTCTCCAAGATTGGTGCCAGCTTACAAATAAGTGGTGTGCATTTAACTGGAGAATCGTGTTTGTCTGACTTTGAGAATCTGAGCTCAGTTTAGGTGTTTAAGGGAAAGAGGGGCAGGCAGACATTACAGAATTTGACAAATAGACATGCAGTACTTCAACTCAGACTCTTGCAATGAGAGGGTACATATTTCAAGAATCAACAGTCCCAGACCTACACATTTCACAAGGAAGGCCCCGGGGTACAGGGGTTACAACACAGGAGGATTCGGGCTGCCTGAGATTGATCTGCCATTTGTTCATTCTGTAACACCAACAAGGCCCTCAATCTTTCTCTACTACATTTTCTACAGCTGCAAAATGGGAAAAATAATAGTATCCCAGAAAGTTGTTGAAGAGATGAAATAATACACATGGAGTATTTAGATCAGGGCCTGGTAAAAAAGAATTATGCAACACATTTTATTTGTTATTACAATTTAAGTTTCAAAACAGTCACCCTTTTTCCTTGAGTCCTCTGCCCTAAGCAGCCCTTTCCTGGGCTTCACCTGGCTAAGACACTGGGTCCTTCAGACCAATGTTTCTTCAACTTTAATGTGGGTAGGAATCACCTGAAGGTCTTGGCAAAATTTGGACTTAGGGGGAACCTAAGATTCTGCATTT
>NW_007834411.1:0-750 GCF_000696425.1 Galeopterus variegatus
GGACATTTAGGTTGGTTCCAACTCTCAGCTATTGTAAATAGAGCTGTGATAAACATGGGAAAGCAGGTATCCCTTTGACATGATAATGCCCATTCCTTCAGGAATATACCCAGCAGTGGGATTGCAGAATTGCATGATAGTTCTATCTGTAGTTTTTTGAGGAACCTCCATACTGTTTTCCATAATGCTGCACTAATTCACAGTCCCACAAACAGTGCAGGAGGGATCCCCTTTCTCCACATCCTTGCCAGCATCTGTTATTCTGTCTTTTTGATAATGGCCAGTCTCACTGGGGTAAGATGATATCTCAAAGTGATTTTGATTTGCATTTCCTAGACACTGAATGATGATTGGCAGTTTTTCATATGTCTGTTGGCCATTTGTATATCTTCATATGAGAAATGTCTATTCAGCTCCTTTGCCCATTTTTTAATCAGGTTACTTGTTTTTTTACTGTTAAGTGGTTTGAGTTCCTGGTATATTCTGGATATTAATCCCTTAACAGATGTGTAGTTTGCAAATATTTTCTCCCATTCTGTAGGTTGTCTTTTTCCTCTGTTAATTATTTCTTTTGCTACGCAGAAGCTTTTGACTTTGGTATAATCCCATTTGTTAGTTTTTCTTTTGTTGCTTGTGCTTTTGGGGGTCTAATTCGTAAAGTCTTTGCCCAGCCCTACTTCCTGTAGTGTTTCTCCTTTGTTTTCATTTAGGAGTTTTATAGTTTCAGCTCTTATATATTTAAATCTTTAA
>NW_007834412.1:0-750 GCF_000696425.1 Galeopterus variegatus
GCTGAGGCTCAGAAAGACTGAGTCATTTGCGGGCGTTACACTGGAGCCCAGGCCTGAGCGTCGGGTCCAGGTTTGAATCCCCCGCTTTAGGGAGCTGGGATAGAATCCAGGAGGAAGTGTGCCGGGCACAGGACAGATAGGTGCTGGCTGGACTCCAGGAGGCCGAGGGTCTCCCTGGAGGGGTGCAGGGGGAGGAAGACGGGTTTACCACAGACCTCAAAAGGAAGGAGGGAGGCACAGGCCTCAGCATGTGTGAGAGCATATGCAGAGGAGGGTGGGCACAGACTCGAGGGCCTTGAAAGGAGAGAGGGCTGTACTCTAGTCTGGAAGGAAAAGAGGTCACTAGTGGTTTCTAGGCAGAAAAGAGGGGATGGTCTCGAAGGGCCAAGCTGCTGAACACAGACAGTGATCACACGAAGGCTGGGTGGCTACTCAGCCAGGCAGTGTAGCCACCTCAATCCTCCACCTCATCTTATTTCTCCCACCTTATCTTCCTTTCTCCCAAATTTCTTCATATTGTAAACATACTTTCAATAAAGTTCTTATCTTTGTAAACTGCCTCAAAGCTAATCTTGAAGTCTGACTTAAGTAAGCAAACAAGCAAATTTCACAAGCATCTTATGTGTTATCAGGCCTAGGACTTAACAGTTGTGGCCTTTCATTATCTTGTGATTAGGAGAGGTTTGGTAGACAAAGTCAGCCATGCGGAACATAAAAGAATAAAGATTACCCAAATAAATGGAGACATAA
>NW_007834413.1:0-750 GCF_000696425.1 Galeopterus variegatus
ATTATACCCCATAAATATACACAATTATTATTTGTCAATTGAAAGAAAGAAAGGAAGGAAACAGGTTTTAAAATCAACAAAAACTAAAGTTCTGTTCTTTAAAAAATAATAATAAAGTTGATAGCCATCTGAGTTAATGAAATAGGAAAACCAAGGGGGGACAGCACAACTTATCAGTATTATCAATCAAAGAGGCAACATGACTGTATACTACACAAGTTTTTAAAATAATAAAAAAATATTTTAAAAAACTTTATGCTAAATTTAACCAATTATCAGTAATATTTGTTTATTAAAAACACAAATTAACTAAATTTACAAAGAAGAAACAGAAAAATGCCAACAGTCCTATAAAGAAATTGAATATGTAAGTAAAAACCTTCATACAAAAGTACTTCAAGACTAGGAATTTACTGGTGAATTCTATCAAACATTTAGGAAAAAATAATTTCAATTCTAAACAACTGTTTACAGAAAATAGAGGAGAAAAAAATCACTTCCAAATTAATTTCATGAAGCCAGAATAATCCTTATTAAAAACCTGAAAATAATATTACAAGAAAAGAAAATGAACGAATATTACAAGAAGAGAAAATGAACACTAATATTCCTCATAACAAATATTAGCAGTAAACTCTAGCAGTGTTCAAATCATGACCAAATAACCTTAATCCCATGAAGTAGAATTAGTTTCATTTGAAAATCAATCTATGTAAATCACCATAGTAACAGAATAAAAAATAAAAATAT
>NW_007834414.1:0-750 GCF_000696425.1 Galeopterus variegatus
AGGGAAAAAGAAGTTTGAAACTATTAAAGTAACTGTTCCAAGGTCTGGTTATGAAACATTTCTTCTGAGCTCAGTCCATGAATACCCAATAATGCTGTGTATTTTGTCCTTTGCTATATCCTGGTTAAAACTTTTATCAACCAACCAATCAGGTTGGGCAGGGAGCCAACAAAATAGGAAAAAAAAAAATTAAGCATACTAACAAATCAAGAACAGAGCCTGATATGAAAGAGACAAAATTTACTAAGAAAAAATGCAAAATGACTGCAAAATTAAAAGGTAAAGGAAGACAGAATCTAGCAGGATTCTTTATAAAATAACCTGGAAATTTTGGTGGTTCGCAAGTTCAATATAAGCCAATAGCACAAGGGGAAAAACGATACACAAGCCACGAAGGGGATAAAATGCTTATGGGGTCTTCAAAAAGTTCATGGAAAGATTATTTTTTTAAAAAATTCTATTTTTCCACAAACTTTTTGAAGTACCCTCAGATGTATTGAGCTTCATTAATATATAAACAGAAATTTGTGTTGTCCAGTCACAGCTAGAGTATTTACACAAGTTTAAGGCCACACTTTAAGGAGAACATTAACAGGTTGGAATGTGCTCCTTTATCTTTTAGGTGATATAACAACTAGCCCAAGAGAGAAACCTGGAAGTCATCCTTAAATTCTACCATCTTTCTCAATCCTCACATCCAATTAATTAATAATTTGTTAACATAGTCAATATATATCGACTAGTGTATAC
>NW_007834415.1:0-750 GCF_000696425.1 Galeopterus variegatus
GGAGTCCGTGGTCCACAGCATCACAGGGTTTCCATGTGAGCCTGACTTAGTGCACTTCTCAGAAGCAATAGAAAAGTTCATCCATGAACCTTCCTTAAAAGCCACAATGGGTCTGGTTGGAAGGGCCAGGGTGAAAGAAAGTTTTCCTCTAAAGCATTTACAGAACAGTTCTACTTCTGAACAGAGCTCATGATCTACAGCTTCAATGTATTCATCTCAGCTTCAAATTCAACTACAACACCTGCTATGGACCGAATTCTTTAAGCATGTATCTTCTACACTACACATGTAATGCTAAGTCAGTACAGCACTCCCCTTTACTGGAGGGACACTGGAAAAGGCAGGCAACTTCTCTTGCTGGATCCAGCTGGTATACTGTGAACAATATCGGAGTAAGGACACCATGCCTTGTGCCCTCAACAGTCTACAGACAATCTCAAATGTATTGCCCAGATACTTCCTCCCCATGACCCTCTTAACATGGTCATCTAATGATAAAAGGACCTCCACTAGGAGAGGGACCCTCAGCACATGCACAGACACTGCATATTCTAGGATGCATGCTGTATGTCGGCCAAACTCCCTCTATGCACCCAAAGTAAGTCTGTCCCCCAGAGATTTGTTCCCCACAGCCCTCCAGATGTGGACAGTTTCCAGGCCTTGTCACCATAGCAACACATAAATTGCCTTTGCTTACATGCCCACCAGCCCTTGTCACATGTGCCTTTAGGTGTTTGTCAAGCAGACACC
>NW_007834416.1:0-750 GCF_000696425.1 Galeopterus variegatus
GCCTTGCAAATAAATCTATTTGTTAATGTTCTCATTTCCTCATCCTCCAATTAAGCCACCTCTTTTCTCTGATTCCTCCATTCAGGAAGAAATATGTTCTCGAGGTAGAGCGCCTTTTTAAAAGTGTGTTCTTTAACATTATCCAGTGTCCCATAGATCAGCATCTGTCCAGTTGTTTTTCATCCCAATCTCCTGTCTTATCCTAAACTACCATACTGGATACAAAGGGCAGGAAAGTGTAAAAATTAAACAATAGAAACCAACAAACTGAGGCTGTTTTTCATTTATGTATCCCAACAAATAAATTATGGCTATCGGTTTTTCCTTTTCAGCCTCTTCACCCTGGCTTAGGATATCTTATAATTTTTTTCTAAATCCTCACATATATCAATGTTGGGAAATAAGTTCCCCAACTTTGGAGGCTACATTTATCAACTGGCCTTTGCTGCATATATATTATTTAGCCTCTTTATTACCTGACCAATGTAGAGAATTTAAAGTGTCAACATAAATCTAATTTTAATTTTCTCCCAATAAGAGCTGAAAAATATGTCTAATTATAAGGATGCTATAGACTACAATGGGAGAATATTCAATTTCTACTAATAACCCTGCCATGTCTGAAATCATACATTATTTTTGGAATTACCATACTGCATTTTGAGCTGGCAGGGCTATTTTTCAGGGAAGCAACTAAAATAACGAAGAGAACAGCATGCTATGAGCTCAGTCCTGGGTTCTGGTTCTTCT
>NW_007834417.1:0-750 GCF_000696425.1 Galeopterus variegatus
GCTGAGCACGGTGTGGGTGACACCAAGCCAAGGGTTGCGATCCCCTTACCAGTCCCCCCCAAAAAAAAATTCCAGTTACAAACCTATGTAGTAATATGACAAAATAAATATACAATATGGTAATTTTATAGGATAAGCTAAAATTTTTATGCATAGTGTGTGACTTACAACCAGGTTAAAAATGCTGAAATGTCAACAATAGTTGCAGTTTGGAAGACAGTCTATATAATTTACTACATTTTTCTGTTGTATTCAATTTTTAGAGAAAAAATAAACACCAGAAAAATTTAGACAATTGTAATTGTCTTGATCTTTCATCTACCAACAATTTTCATCTTCCAACTTCTTTCTGAATAGCAATTATTACTTTTGCATGCATATACCAAATATTCCCTTTTATTAAGGTGAAGGAAAAGATTAATTACTGGAGCAGTTGCCTTGCATGATGGTCATTGTGTTTGTATTTTGTAATCAGATCTTTCTTCACAGTGGCTTGCTTCCAACATGCTGTAGTCCGTTTTCAGTTAATATTGCTGTCATTTCAGCATTCTTGGCTAAAAACTGTGGCTACCTCTTGGTTTCTAATTGGTGGTGTTAAAGTAGCAATGCCTTTCGTCAGAGTTATCCTATCTGTGGAATGAGCTGTCAGGATGAGCCTACTTCTGTGGTTGACCAATGTCTGTCACAAAGAAAATTTGGAAAAAATATTGTCTGTTGATCTTGGATGAGAAATGAAATTTCTTTACTGCT
>NW_007834418.1:0-750 GCF_000696425.1 Galeopterus variegatus
TTAGATTTTCTTCTCTAAAGAAATGTTATTTTTTATTCAAAATATCACAAAGTTTCCTATTTCCTTCAGTGACATGCTATGCATTGTTTCAGAAATTGAAAACTGCTGTAGCAGGAGGTAGAGAAGGTGGTTTTAGTCTCAACTGTACACTAACTAGCTGTGTACAGCCAAGGGAGCTCACCTTTGAGCCTCAGTTTCCTCATTTGTAAAATGAGGATTTTAAATCTAGCTGATCTTTAAGGATCCTTTTAACTGTGTTCTTTTGTGCTTCTTTTGGACCAACAGTAAAACCATGTCAAGCGTTATTTACACATAGGATTCACAAGCTGTCCATTGCAAGCGTGATTTGGTTTGCTGCTGCTACTGTGGGCTATGGCTGGTACCAGCATTAGATTAGTTGTGAAAAGGCTTTCTCTCTAATCATTTTTTCCTCGTGGTCCTCATTTGACTGATTGCTGAATATCTACCTTGTTTCCTAGTGAATAAGACTCCTTCACCTTTGTGGAGATTGTTTTAATTACCTTGGTCTTTTTTGATAGCAGGTTGTCTGCCTGCTTGTATCTGTGAGTGGTCTCTACCAGTCTAATTTTTAATAGCATAGCATATCATACATCTCAGCAACAAATTGACTTCAACCTCATCTGTAAGACTGATACTTTTTTTTGGTTGCACATTGCTTTATAAAGTGCTCTGCTTGTGGGATACATCTCAGAAACCATAAACATGTTGTTTCTCATTTAGGAATGGTTT
>NW_007834419.1:0-750 GCF_000696425.1 Galeopterus variegatus
GGGCCCATGGCTCACTTGGGAGAGTGTGGTGCTGATAACACCAAGGCCATGGGTTCGGATCACTATATAGGGATGGCTGGTTCGTTCACTTGGGAGAGCATGGTGCTGACAACACCAGGTCAAGGGTTAAGATCCCCTTACCAGTCATCTTAAAAAAAAAAAAAAATCAAAGTGAGAGAACTAATATTGAATCTTTTAGAAGACACTTTGTTTTTCAGGATAATTTTATGAAACATTGATAATGCAATGAAAGCAAGTTATTTAGGAATACATGACACATGATTATGTTTACACTTGAGGCCAGAGGTTTTTCTCTCTTTTCACTGCTCTATCCTCCACACATAGCACAGGGCCCTGCTCAATAAATAATTGAGGAATGAGAAAGGATAGAGCTTATGGATAGAGATTAATAGTGATCTTGTAGCTATCATTTTATTTCTTCATGCAAATATAAAATCCCTAATGTATTTAATTAAATTCTTTTTTATAGTTGGTGGCTAAAGGAGTAAAGAGTTCTGATATTTCTCCACCTTTGGGACAGCGTGAAACAAATGGCTCTCCATCAAAACAACAAATAAGATCTGTTATTTCTATGACTTCAGCTTTGAAAGAAGTGGGTATGGTAAGTTTCCTAAAGTTTAGAACTCCTCAAGGTCAAAAGATTATTTAAAAGAAAATTAAATTTAATGAAATTACATTAATTCTTTATGTCCCCTTAGATTGTTCTTGGGAAAAAATTACTTTTTAAGA
>NW_007834420.1:0-750 GCF_000696425.1 Galeopterus variegatus
AAAAAAAAAAATAGAGTGAAGATTGAGAAGTAATATGCAGCATAGTCTGGTTTAAGAAAATTTGACATGAAAAAAATCTGCATGGAAACCCTTAGAAGAACTAATCATTTATATCAAGGACGTACTCCCACATCCTTTCTACAGAGGCAGTTTCTGAATTTATTGTATTTAAAATGAAATATTTTAAAGTTCCTATGCTCTAAGATACCAAATTAAAAGTCTAGAGCTGCTTTATCCAATATTTAACTTTCAATTAATTAAAATTAAATAAACTTACAAATTTAGTTCATCAGTACCCACATTTCAAGTGTTCAATAACCCATGTGACTAGTCAGCAAACAAGTGGCTGTTTTTGTAAATAAAGATTTATTGGAACACAGCTGTGCCCACGTGTTTATGCACTGTCTATGGCTGCTTCTATGCCACAATGGCAGAGCTGAGTAGTAGCAACACAAACCATATGGCCTGCAAAGCCCAACATATTTATCACCTGTCCCTTTATAGAAAATGTTTCCTAACCTCTAGTCTAGAGAGTATAGTGCCTGTTAAGGTATTCCTTAGTTGGGTAACCCTGAGCACAAAAGGCTTTAAACCTTGGACCTCAGTTTCCCATCTGTAAAACGGAGTGGTGGGGGGGGATAAAAACCACAGGTGTTTAAAAAATTGCTGAGGGGCCGGCCCCGTGGCACACTCGGGAGAGTGCAGCACTGGGAGCACAGCGACACTCCCGCCGTGGGTTCAGATCCTATA
>NW_007834421.1:0-750 GCF_000696425.1 Galeopterus variegatus
ACCCTGTAAATCCTGGGTGGAAGAAAGCTCTGAAAACAGCAAAGTATAGTAGGGCTCATCTGTGCAACAAAGATAATATCTCTCTTAAAGTATGAAGTTTAAATAAAATAGCACACATCATATATCTTGTGCTAATTCGGTGGTCCGTTAATATCAGTTCTCTTTCTAACCTGCTCTTTTTAGATAGAATGAGTATTTGCATTCCAAGATGATTTTACCCACAGAAATACACATACAAATGTTACTCTGAAAGCTACAGACAAGAGAATCCATCTTTCCATTTCTGCGACTCTCTTGTTTAACCATTCATTTGACTGGGTCTGTTGGCATTAAATATATTAATCTTTTGGCTTCCTTATTAAGGCTCGTCTGTCTTCAAATAATATATTTTTCAACAACATATTTAATGAAAGATGCCTCACACAAAGAAAAAAATACTGCGTAATTCCATTTTGACAAAGTTCTAAAACAGGCTAAATTAATCTATGTTGTAATAAGATCAGAACAGAGGCTGCTTTGGGGTGGAGTGAAGAAGGAACTTTCTGGATGATGGTAATGTCATGGTAAAGTTTTATATTTTGATAGGGGTTCAGGTTGCAAAACTCAGTAAATGCACGTTTGAGATGCGTTTCATTGTATTTAAAGGAAAGAAAGACTATAAATATATTGATATACATGCTGCAGTATTTAGGAAAAAACTAATGTTGGTAGTCATTTAGTTTGAAATGCATCAAAAAAAAGAGAGAGAGA
>NW_007834422.1:0-750 GCF_000696425.1 Galeopterus variegatus
TTTTTACAATTCTATCAGTAAAAATTGTTTAATACATTCTGAAAATATACACATACAAACACATAAAAGTATGTATGTGTGCACATGTATACACGAAGGAACTTAGAAAAATAGAATTAAAAGATAATATGAATCCTTTCATGAACTTTTTGAAGACCCCTCATATATATGTGTGTGTGTGTGTGTGTGTGTGTGTGTGTGTCTTTGGCAAAGATGCAGGGATAATACATTTATATATATGTATATATTTATATACTCTACCAATATATGATGTGTTGTGTGGAACACATTCAAAAATAGAAATCTAGGGGCTATCCTTAGCTCAGTTAGTTAAAGCACAGCCTTCTAACACCAAGGTCATGGGTTAGGACCCCTGCACCAGGCAGCTGAGGAAAAAAAAAGCAATAAAAATAGAAGTCTAAACAGGACAAGAAGAAAAAAATACCAGTAAAATTAGTAATATTTTCCTCTCTCATTCCAATAGCCCATCTTGCTTACTCTGTTTTGGAGCCTGCGTGTAGAGTATCAGTATCCTTGTAGCTGACAAACCTGCCACGTGGAAGTAATTCCAGTCTGCTCAGTATATGAAGCAGAATTTAACACCTGTTTTTCTTTTGCTGGCCATAGCATCCAGTTACCATTAACTGGTAAAAAATGTGCCTCCAGGTCCGTCAGAACCCTGAGGCGGATAATGCAAAGCAGAGGATGAGAGAAGAACCCAGACACGTCCCTTGGAAACAAACTAGGAGT
>NW_007834423.1:0-750 GCF_000696425.1 Galeopterus variegatus
GGTGCCTTTGTCAAAGATCAGATGGCTGTAGGTGTATGGGTTGAATTCTGGGTTCTCTATTCTATTCCATTGATCTGTATGTCTGTTTTTATGCCAGTACAATGCTGTTTTGGTTATTATAGCTTGGTTAGTATAGTTTAAAGTCAAGTAGTGGTATGCTTCCAACTTTTTTTTTTTTTTGCTCAGGATTGCTTTGGCTATGCATGGTCTTTTGTTGTTCCATTTAAATGTGTGGATAGCTTTTTGCATTCCTGAGAAAAATGTCATTGGAATTTTGAGGGGGATTGCATTGAATCTGTAGATTACTTTGGGTAATACGGACATTTTCACAATGTTAATTCTTCCAATCCAAGAGCATGAGATATGTTTCCATCTGCTTCTGTCCTCTTTAATTTCTCTCAACAGTGGTTTGTAGTTCTCATTGTAGAGATCTTTCACATCCTTGGTTAACTTTATTCCTAAGTATTTTTATTTTTTGGTGGCTATTGTAAATGGGCTAGCTTTCTTGATTTGTTTTTCAGCATGTTCACTTTTGGAGTGTAGAAATGCTACTGATTTTCTGTGCGTTGAATTTGTATCCTGCAACTTTGCTGAAAACATTTATCAACCTAAGAGTTTTTTTTTTGTACAGGCTTAGGCTGTTCTATACATAGGGTCATATCATCTGCAAACAGTGACAGTTTGACCTTATCTTTTCCAATCTGGATGCCTTTATTTCCTTCTCTTCTCTGATTGCTCTGGCTAATACTT
>NW_007834424.1:0-750 GCF_000696425.1 Galeopterus variegatus
GATCACACCCACCAGACCAAACTTAAAGGAAAGACTTTTAATTTTGGAAGACGTCAACCAGAAGACAGAGGGTAAAGTCCCAGTTAGCTCCCTGATCAACTGAGGGCTGGGGTTTATATAGGAGGGAGACAGAATGTCTTCAAGTGTGATGGACAGCTGCTTTCTGCTTTGAAAGATTGTATCAGGTGAGAGAGGATGTTTGCTTTCAATATAATTTTTACTGAATCATTGAGGGCTACAAACAAAGGGAAAACAAATTTAGTTCTATAGTGTTAGGGAGTTTTCTACATTTACATTTTGATGGCACCTAAGACACTTTATGATGTGATCATAACCCATGTTTGTAATATCACCATCTATTTCTGTTCAAAATTTGTGCCCTAGCAACTAAATACAGTATATTCTTTTTGTATTTAGTACATAGTATAATTCAATGTGTATATATACACACATATATCAAATATTCTGGATGGACATATGTGATTATGAACATATATATGTATATGTGGTATGTGCAGGTGTGTGTGTGTGTAATCTTCACAGTAATCTATTTTGGTAAACTACTTTGAAGCCAAGAAAAATGTTATTTCTTATTCAAGTCTCAACTTAAAACTACTTCTTTCTGACACCCTGACAAACTTTATGTTTATTTTCTTAAGTTTTCAGTGTTATTTGAACATATTACCATGACAGAAATTTCCATGACATATTTTAATTAGTTATTTGAATGTCTATTTTCTCCCTAAACTA
>NW_007834425.1:0-750 GCF_000696425.1 Galeopterus variegatus
AATTACAAATAAATAATTTTACTAGGTTCTTAGAAACAACAAAGATTTTGACTATTTTTTTTCCTTTTCCCAAGAGAGACTAAGAATTACATTTAACAGTTGGGTGATGCACGTAAAGTAATGTGATTTTTAAATTGCAGCAGGTAAATACTATGCTTCTAGTTGTAACCACACTTATGATTTTTAGTTGAAAAAACAATGAGTTTTCAGTCTGAGTATTAACTTAAGTTTTGTCTTAGAGCTTAAATACCAAATAATATTGTAAAAGCCACATAGTTTATGGGCTAATAGAAATTGTACAACATATAAATAGTTCAGGGGAGAATTGTCTCATTGCAGTGACTTCTGTATTTTACTTATAATTAAGGATATCATTTATTATCTAGAGAAGATTGCCTTTTATAGTATTTTTTATTTATTTTTTGAAAAGTCTGTGGAAATGAAATATTTATTTATTTATTTATTGAAGCACTATTTATTATACATATCTGTGGGGTACAGAGTTGACTATCAATATTTGTGTACAAATATGTGATGATCAAATGAGGATAATTAGCATATCTATCATTACAAAATGTAATTATTCTTTGTGTCCATTACTCAGTTTCTCCCTAGCCCCCTTCCTTCTCCCCAATTCCCATCTCTAGTAACCATAGTTCTCTTCTCTTCTGAAATTTCAGTGTATTAATGTGGTGGTTGTTTGTTTCTTTGTTTCTTTCTTTAATTATTTCTTTATTAGCTCCCACTTAC
>NW_007834426.1:0-750 GCF_000696425.1 Galeopterus variegatus
AAAAAAAAAAATCAGCAAATGATTGTTATGGCTACATTTCAGTAAGGAGGTGTTTCCTGTAGGTCTGAGCTGAGATTCCGATACATCCGTCAGTTTTCAGGAGCTCACATCCCCAGCAGTTCAGCAGAACTTCTAATGCTTGCACAGGATTCTTCTCCAAGTCTCCTTCCTAAGGGCAGACCCTACCATGCAGTGTGCACATCCCTAGGCCAGAGGGACATGCTCCTTGGAGGAAAAGGAAAGTTGTTTTTTTGTTTTTTTTTAATTGAACCTAATATTTGGGCTAAGGAGTCTGAGTGTGTGTCTGTGTGATGCTGTTCACGGATAGAGAAGAGAGAGGTAGGGAGAGAAATATTTGGGTTGGGGAGGACTCCATTTGTATGTACTCTTGCTCCAGGCCCCATAAACAGTAAGACCACTTCACTGCACTCCTTTAAGGTAATACAAGGAGTGGGGGCAGCTTTTCTTCTTCTCACCCAGCAGTCGAGGTGATGTAGCACTAAGAGGATTGAGAGTTTTGGTGACTGTGGTAACTTAAAAGTAGAATGTGAATAATGGGATATTGATAATGGAGTATTAGATCAGCCGGATCGCAGGTTTGGAGTGATGGAGCACCAGTGTCCCTAGGACATAGGTGGATGAGAGAGCACACGTTGTCCTCTGGAGTCAAATGGTAATCCTTTTGTAGTT
Organism: Galeopterus variegatus; assembly: GCF_000696425.1. Taxonomy (NCBI): domain Eukaryota; kingdom Metazoa; phylum Chordata; class Mammalia; order Dermoptera; family Cynocephalidae; genus Galeopterus; species Galeopterus variegatus. The sequence continues at coordinate 691 of NW_007834426.1, forward strand.
TTTGGAAACTGGGAAAGTGGTGTGCTCTAAAAAAAGAGTAGGCTTGCAGGTGAGGGTTAG
>NW_007834427.1:0-750 GCF_000696425.1 Galeopterus variegatus
GAAATGCTCCAAATCTGAAATTTTTTGAGTATCTACATGACGCCACAAATGGAAAATTCCATACCTGACCTCACATGACTGGTCACAGTCAAAACTCAGTCAAAACTTTGTTTCATGAACAAAATTATTTAAAATGTTGTATAAAATTACCTTCAGGCTATGTGTATAAGGGGTATATGAAACATAAATGAATTTTGTGTTTAGACTTAGGTTCCATCCCAATAAAATGACACATATTACAAAATCCAAAAATACAAAATCTGAAACACTTCTGGTCCCAAACATTTCAGATAAGGGATATTCAGCCTGTAATGCATACCTCATAGGGTACTAATTAGGATTAAAGGAGATAATGTGTATAATGACCTAGTGCAATTATTGAGCTCAGAGTATGTGCTCAATAATGATTAGTTCAATGAGTATAAACTTTACAATAATAAGGTTGGGGATGCAAGAAATTCAGTTTTCTTCATTTCCTATAGAAGGCATTTCAAGGCCTGATGCTAAACTCTCTATTCCATGTGATGGTTGGGCAAGGGCAGAGGAGAGGGAACATCTACTTTCTCTTTTGAGGTTGGTCTTATGTAGGTGTCTGTGGTAGATTTATTTGTTCTCTGCACAGATGACACCTGTATTCCCTCTGGCAGAGTTCAACAGCATCCTTTTGTGAACTCAGTCCCCACCTGGCTCCTGCGTAGGCTGAGCTCGGCCCCTTTAGCCCCTGCTGGCCCCTGTTGCTTCTTTTTTTTT
>NW_007834428.1:0-750 GCF_000696425.1 Galeopterus variegatus
CCCCAAAATTGTGTATGGAGACCTCATTGAGGACACCCATTCATACTCTTTTAAAGAATATTAGGATTCAGGTCATCGACCCCAAGAAAACACTCAATAATAATTTGTTTCCTAACTTCAAATAAGAAAAAATGGTGCTTCACTCATTTATAAAATTATATTTTTAAAAAATTGGAACATAATTGATTATACATATTTGTGACTTGTATAGTTGAATTTCAATACCTGTGTACTATATATAATAATCAAATCAGGATTAATTAGTATATTCCTCATTACGAAACATAATCATTCTTCATGACTCTTAACCAATTTCTCACTAACCACCCCCCAGCCTTTCCCATCTCTAGTAAGCACAGTTCTGTTCTCTCCTTTTTAAAGTTCAGTGTATTATTGTGATTGTTGGTTCTTTATTTCCTTCTTTCTTTCTTATTTATTTATTTGTTTACCTTTTTAGTTCCCACTTATGAGTGAAGACATACAGTATTTCTCTTTCTGTGCCTGGCTTATTTCACTTGACTTTCTTTAAGCTCGTCCATGTTGCTACAAAAAAGAAAAATTCATTCTTTCTATGGCTGAGTAGTAGAATCAGATATTTTTAAAGTAGGTCATATATAAGATAGTCATTTAGTAGTGCAATCATAAAATATATATACATATGAGTATATATATATATATACACAAATGAGTATATATATATATAAAACAAGTATTGAAACAATTTTTATTGTTTTAAGTACTTGTCAAATA
>NW_007834429.1:0-750 GCF_000696425.1 Galeopterus variegatus
ATCCAGGATTAGTACCCCAAGAAATGAGGCTATGTTAAAGGTGAGTCCTCTCCAAAGAGGAAGAAATAGTTGAAAATTCATAATTTCTGACCAGGGAAATTTGAAAAAACAAAGATAAATGGATTAAGAGTGAAGGGTTACATGCCAAGAAACTCATGGACCAGTCATCTGGGAGCAGCAGAGCTGTGCAGAGTACATTCTTGATGACTGGAAGGGACAGCAGGACCTACAGTCATCAGTAGTCATGTGAGCATGCACAGAGGCCAGGGGGACCAGTTTTATCACCAGAAGATATAGCAAAAACAGTAACAATGGTGTTAACAATAATAATCAGAAGAAGAAGGAGGACAAAGGATGGGTTTTAGATACCTTAGCCAGAGTTCTGCTGCCAGCAGAACTGGCATGAGCTTGGAGAAAATTCTGTTAAGTGGAATAATCCAGGCACAGAAAGAGAAATATCGCATGTCCTCACTCATAAGTGGGAGCTAAGAAAAATAAATTAAAAAATAAAGAAAGAAAGATACAACAATCACAATAATTCCTTGAACTTTCAAAAAGAGAGAAGGGAACTGAGGCCACTAGAGGAGGAAAAGGAGGAGGAGAAGGGGAGTACCAAGAAATCAGTAAAGGGCCACAAAAAATGATGGCATTGTATAATGATAAATACAGTAATTATCCTAATTTGGGCCTCACTGTTGTACACAGGTATTGATATTCAAAACTGTACCCCACAGATAGGTACAATCAATG
>NW_007834430.1:0-750 GCF_000696425.1 Galeopterus variegatus
CGAGGCGCGGGAGCGACACCGAGGGTTGCAATCCCGTTGCCGGTCCCCGGTCCGGTACGGGGGCAACACTGAGGGTTGTGATCCGTTGCCGGACACGGAAAAAGACAAAAAAAAAAAAAAAATCTAGCTCTTGAGACAACTGGTTAGAAGATGCCCCAAGACACACCATGTTTCCCAGAAAACCATCTTGTAATGATGGATTTATGTACCAGTATCACCACCCCCCATGCCCCACCTCCACACCAGCTTCCTACGGTCCATCCTCTGCTCCCCGGAAGCCAGCCAACTCCCTGCTCCTATTCCACGCTGGACCCGCATAGATTCAAGACAAACCTCACGGTCTCCCATAGACTTGCCTGAGACCCAATTACAAATGCAGCTTCATTTCTGTTTAAATAACCCAGTAACTACCTTACCGCTTGCTACTACCACGCACTCTCAAATGCAAGTTAGCATCTCAGAAAACCAGCTCATCTCTCACACAAATGAGGAAGAAAAATGACTTACGGGAAGAAACACAATGGCAGAAAGGGCAGAATCAAATGGTAGAGATTTCTAGTCAGAAGGAAAAAGAGACAGCCTCATAAAATATGGCACAATTCTGTGAATTCGCATACACCTGCCTCCTAGAGAAAGGTGTCATGTAACAGTAAGGGGACAAGCTTGCTAGACAGTAACTTTCAGAAACCAGGTGAAACGTGTTGAACCTCTGCCAGGCCAGAAAATGCCAGGATTCGAATCATGTTTTTT
>NW_007834431.1:0-750 GCF_000696425.1 Galeopterus variegatus
TAGTTTGGGGTCATCATAAAAAGAAAAAAATGGCTTCTATGTACATTTTATTTTTGTGTTTGCATAAGATTGCTGGGTCATAGGATATATGTGTGTTTAAGTTTTTAAGAAATTAAAGAACTGTTTCCTATAGTTACTGTACTATTCTTTATTCCAACCTGCTATGTTTGAGAGTTCTAGCCATTCCACGATCCTGCCAACATTTGATATTTTAACTCTCTTTTATATTAGCACAGTAATTATAATTGATGCACAGTGGTATCATATTGTGATTTCAGTTTGTATTTCCCTAATGATGGTGAGCATTTTTTAAATATATTTATTTTCCATTTGAATATCTTTTCTAGCAAAATGTCTCTTCAAATCTTTTTCCAATTTTTTTTTAATTGTTGAATTTTGAGAATCCTTCATATAGTTTAGATACAAGTTTCTTGTCAGAAATGTGATTTGTAAATATTATCTCCTGGTCTGTTTCTCGTCTTTTTACTCTCTTAAGCATGGAATATGCATGTAAGAAAGCTGATCAGGAAATATTCCTTAGTCTCTTTGAAGCATTGTGTATACAGGATGGGGGGGTGTACTGCAAAATCTCCAATTATGTGTGTGTGTGTGTATGCACATGTGTGCAGTATTTATGACAGGAGAGTGGTTCTCTAAAAAAGTCACAAAAGTGTTCCATGAAAAAAAAGAAAAAAGTTTCTTTCACAAAAGAGGAAAAACCAGCTATAAATGTCAGCTAGAGCAAGCTCC
>NW_007834432.1:0-750 GCF_000696425.1 Galeopterus variegatus
ATTTTAATTTGCATTTCCCTGATGACTAGTGATGTCGAGCATTTTTTCATGTACCTGTTGCCCATTTGTATGTCTTCCTTTGAAAAGTGTCTATTCAATTCCTTTGACCATTTTTTAACTGGGTCATTTATTTTTTTACTGTATAATTACTTGAGTTCTATGTATATTTTGGATATTAGTCCCTTGTCAGATGCATAGTTAGCAAGAATTTTCTCCCACTGTGTAGGTTGTCTTTTCACTCTGTTGATTGTTTCTTTTGCTGTGCAGAAACTTTTTAGTTTGGTATAGTCCCATTTGTTTATTTATTTATTTATTTTTTGTTGCTTGTGTTTTTGAGCTCATGTTCATAAAGCCTGTGCCCAGACCTGACTGCTGAAGTGTTTCACCTATATTTTCCCTTAGTACTTTTCCAGTTTGGGGTCTTATACCTAGGTCTTTAATCCATTTTGAGTTGATTTTAGTGTATGGTGAGAGATGCATATCTAGTTTCATTCTTCTGCATATGGATATCCAGTTTTCCCAGCACCACTTGTTGAAGAGGCAATCTTTTCCCCAATGTAGATTTTTGTTGCCTTTGTCTAATATCAGATGGCTATAAGCCTGAGGAGTGATTTCTGGGTTCTCAGTTCTACTTCACTGGTCTGAATGTCTATTTTTATACCGGTACCATGCTGTTTTGCTACAACAGCTTTGTAGTATAATTTAAAGTCAGGCAGAGTTATGCCTCCGGCTTTTTTTTTTTTTTTTTTT
>NW_007834433.1:0-750 GCF_000696425.1 Galeopterus variegatus
TAACTAGGCTGGTTTGGGGCCGGTGGTGTGCTCACCTCTCTTCACGGCTCTCTTCCCCTGAATCCTTCAAAAGGGGACCGGAGGGAAAGAGGAATCCCGGGCTGTTCGCTTGCCCACTGAAAGGAACGAGGCTATGGCTGTACAGGTCGGCTGCTGGTGGCAGACCTGACAGAGTGGTGCCCCATGTGAGGAGGTTTTTAAAAACTCGTGGATGAAAGAAAAATGAGTGAGCGAGGCCCCTGGCTGCTCAGTCCTGAAAGAAGGTCGACGAAGGGTGATCAACCAGCAGAGTGGCCCCCACAACCACAGTAGTCGCCGTGAAGTAATCTGCCTGTGTCTCGGTGTGACTACCATAACAGGGGGAAGTCCCTGCACTTCTCTGCCCTGTGCTCCCTTTGTCCCTTCCTCATGGGGCAACATGGGAGGCGTGTATGGAAAGAGTGATGAGACAGCCTGCAAGGCTGTAAAGTACATGTGAAAAAGCAGAGGCTTAGAAATATCTGACTCCACGGCTGTCGATGCCTGGCGTCATGTAGTGAAGGTAGCCCCTTGGGCACCTTCATCCGACTTGTTCTCATATGAGACTTGGGACCGGATGCAGACCTTGGCCAGAAACAATGAGATTAGTCATGGGCTAGACCCCCCCTTAGGGTTCTATGTAACCATCTCTGCCCTAAAACTTTGCTTCTGTCCCGAGCATCAGGAAGGGGCAAAAAGGGATTGGGTGCAGTTCGATGAGGGAAAAGAAAA
>NW_007834434.1:0-750 GCF_000696425.1 Galeopterus variegatus
ATCCCATTTGGATGAGTTTCATGGCAGCAAAGTTCGAAAAACTGGCCAAGATAGTAAATGGTCACAGTTAACAGTTAAGCTAATTTATGAAAGTCACAGGGAGAAAGATTTTCACTGTTTCTCCTTTCTGGAACTTTCTACTGGGAACGATTGCTACACAGAGAAACAGTTAAGAGGGATTCATGAACACAATTTGTTGACACCAATTTTAGATGGAGAAAAAAGAGGTCCAGAGTATGTGATCTATGGACTAAGCAGTGTTCTTTTAGAAATGCAGAATCCCAGCCCCCACCCAAGACTTACTGAACCTGAATCAGCGTTTTCACCAAATCCCTGAGTGATATCTGTATGCACTGAAGTGTGAGAAGCTGTAGCACTCAGGGTGAACACAGCTTCCATAGATCACCTAAACTTCTTCCCTCGTGATCTCACCCTGCACACACTCTTCCCCAGATCTTCCCCTAAGTGAAGCTTATTTTATTTGCACGTGACCTCCCTTACTATAAAGCCATTAAGATTAGGAGGGGCTCAGTTATAAGAGCAACTGGGAGAGGCGCCAGTGCCTTGAATGTAGCTGGAACGTCTCTTCATTTGGGCTAATTCCAACTGTGAACTTGGCCTGCCTCACTTTGATTGGTCACAAGAATGTAAACATTCTACAATCTCTTTGTCTTCATCTAGTTTGCTTGTCTCAATGCCTTGCTAGAAAATGTGCTCTTCAGAATTCACTGACAACACATATTTAATTTA
>NW_007834435.1:0-750 GCF_000696425.1 Galeopterus variegatus
TAATAAACCCCCTCTCCTATATTTATAACATATCCTAATGATTCTGTCTCTCTGGAGAACACTGACTAATACAAATAGTTACACCCAAGAAGTGGCAGCCATGGCAATAACTAGTTCTCTTGTTCAGCTCAATTCAACCACCTAAACAATGAGAACTAAACCATGTCCAGGAAGCTACAAAGAAGAAAAAGACATTGTCTCTATTCATGCCAAAAAAAATATTCTGAGTCGGTTACAATCCAACATATCAATAACAAATTTTAAAGGCATCTTAAAGTTTTACCACACTCCCCCGACCATGAAAATCTGAAAAGCAAAATGGATAACAAGCCAACAATTTGATTAGGAAGAAAAAACTGTTTAGCTACAGTTTTGCAGGCCAGGGATAATGGGAGGAGATAGGAGTTCTACTAAAAATCAGGCACCATAACTTTCTGGATCAAATTATGAATTATGAAGTATAAACACTGGGTCTAACACATAGGTATAATATTGTCGGCTTTAATACAGATAAGAAACAACAAGTGCTTGTGTAGTTCTCCCAAATGCATGAGATATCTGCAGTAAAGGCAAAAGCCTGAGGGCAGGAATGCTACTTCAGTGTAGGGCCCTTTTCGTGAAAACAAAGAGAGAAGTTTCCCCCTTCACCTCAACATGTGAGTACCATTTCCTAGTGGAACTGTAAATTCTAAAAGTGGTGGTTGATCGAGAAGCAGAAAATATTACATGAAATACTGGACTTGAACCCAA
>NW_007834436.1:0-750 GCF_000696425.1 Galeopterus variegatus
ATGGCTAAGATCCCCTTACCAATCTTTTTTTTTTGGTCTTTTTTCATGACCGGTAAGGGGATCGCAACCCTTGGTGTGGTGTCGCCCACACCACATTCAGCCAGTGAGCACACCGGCCATTCCTATATAGAATCCAAACCCGCGGCGGGAGCGTCGCTGCACTCCCAGCGTCACACTCTCCTGAGTGCACCACGGGCTTGGCCTGCCAGTCATCTTTTTAAAAAAATAAAATAAAAAATAAATAAATCTCAGGAGCCTCAGAGCTGATGGATAGGGATGAGCAGGAGGCCACTCTGGTCACCTACTCCCAGTCCCCTTCTCTCCTCATCCCAGTGCCCCCCACAGCTCCCAGGGCACACAGCAGCCTCCCAGCCCTGTGTGGCCCTGGAAAACCACTCCTCCGCCCCCTAACTCTTATCAGTAGGTGGGAGAAAGTTGGACCAGATGGACAGACAGGTTCTAAATCCTTCCCAAGTCACAAAACTGGTATGAGGCTGTGCAGGGCCTCAAACCCAGGACAGTTGACTCTAATGCCCAGGACATTTAAGCACCTACTGTATGCCCAAACTGTATGCTGCCTTACAAAGTCCATCCCTGGATTTCATGGAAAGGGAAACTGAGGCTCTCCCAGGGTCACACAGTCTTCACGAGGTGAAGGTGGGGCTAGCACTGGGCCCCCAGTACCCTGCGGGGTGGCTGCAGGTCCTAGGCTGATTCACAAAAGGGGTAAGGGCCACATGACGGGGGTAT
>NW_007834437.1:0-750 GCF_000696425.1 Galeopterus variegatus
GGTTCATGGAGCAGAAGCACCGGAGACCTCTACTCTAAAGCACACCCTAAGGGCTCATGCATGAACCATGCTCAAGGATTAGTCACTGGGAAAAATAGCAGACTGGAAAAAGAGAAGCCATGTCACACAGCCTGCCAGAAATGGGAGACAGATGGAAATAGAGACTGGCAGAGCCTTGTGTCCTCGGATAGTCCCTGTTGCTTCAGGTGTTTGGGTGCTCCTTCCTACAAACTGATAACTAGAAAATACAAATGCATGGGGAACGGGTTGTTTTCTGTTCTAATGGGTTCACAAAGTGAAAATGATCTGGTCTAATAACTTATTGTTTAACTCGAGGTCAAAAGGTTAACTCACAGTGTTCAAACCTGTGTATTTTTGCCATGATGTCCAGTGGTTGCAAATGGTGATAGTAGTTGGCCCTGGCTGGAGTACACACAGGAGACAACTTAGGCTTCCTCCTATCACAGCCTTCAGAGCTCAGCGGGCATCCCCTTCTCTACCCCTTACCAATATCTCCTCCATCTCTGGCCACAGCCAGGTATTAAAACATCCAGTCCTGTCGCATTTCATTCAAGGTGGGGTCTGTTCATGCCTCCATTTTCCATCTGCTTTCACTGGGGCAAGGAAGGGGGAGTGAGGGGGAAAGGGCAATGTTGTACTTACCAGTACTGTGGCAGTGGAGAACCTGAGTGGGTTCTTAGCATCGCTCACCTAGACAATACACTCAGTGCTGACCTCTTCCAATCTTTC
>NW_007834438.1:0-750 GCF_000696425.1 Galeopterus variegatus
CTCAGCCAATGAGGAATTGGGGAAGGGACTTGCACACTAGGGAATAAATTGCTTGATGTAATTGTTTTGGGTGTGCCCGCCCATCAGACACACAATCTTGCAAGACTGCCATTAAAGTCTTGCTTTGCCCTACATTGTGTCTCCTTTGGCATTGGACGAGTGAGGACATTTCTCACACCTTGTTCTTTGCCTTTTGAAACTTTTAGTATCCTCTTGTCTTCATTAGCTCTCACATTCAAATTTCAACTCAGTAATCTTTTGTGCATGTTCAAAGCATTCACCATGTTGTTTTGTAGTTGTTAAGTGAAATTTCAGTCTTGAAATAATATGTGATAAAATAACAGTTTTATAAGTCAGTCTTTACTATTACAATAAGTATACTTTCTTAGTCCTTCTTTACACAAGAAGCTAAAAATACTAAATAATTAGGCTTGAAGAATTACATAATGGTGATCAGGTTGATGCACATCAGAGTTTTTAGCACAGGTGGAATCAGTTCACTTTTCTTTCTATACATCCTTTATGCAAATATTTGAATATGGTTTTTTACCATATTTCTTGGTATAGTTGTTTAGTACATTTACATTCCCGGTTGTCAAAACCTTTGAGGTTACTTCAGTAACAATTCCAAATCTGTCATAATCTTAACTATTTCTCATCTTTATATTCTCAATTATCTTGTGCACTTACACTGGTTTCAAGATTCTGCTTCTACTTTATGCTTTTAAGATGTCTGTGAAGCAAAGCAAA
>NW_007834439.1:0-750 GCF_000696425.1 Galeopterus variegatus
GCATGGAAATAAAAGGAAGAACTACTTCATTCCCTCCAGCTGTATGCTTTTCCTCTAAACCAAGAGCCTAGAGATTTACATTTTCACATACATAAGGCAAGTTTTATGTTTTTAAAATGTTTTAAGAGAAAAGCAGTAAGTTGGGCAAAGCATTTCATCATTCTGGGTCTCAGATTCCATTACAGCAAAATGAAGAAGCTGAAACAAATGACTTTTTAAGACCTCTGGTTCCTCTAACATAGGATTTGGGGACAATAGAGAGTTTAGAGAGAGGACAAGGATATTTTCTTTGAATGCAAATATATATTAAAAATGTCTTCATTATGGACACTCCTGACCAGAATTAAGTGGTCGAGTGTAGGGTCACTTAATTGTTGTGCTCCAAAGCTCAGGAGAAAGACATGGAGTCAAACCTTGCTGGGATGAGGAAGCAATGTGCTGGAAGTAATTTAGAAGAGAGAAAAAACTCTCTGGGTGAGGCCCCACACATGCCAGCCGACTGGCAGCAAGAAATGTCTTTATAAATAGCAATTTAGGGCAGATTACTAAATAGGAGAGCGGGACATAACTTGTGCTTCCAGAAAATAGAAGAGCAGAGATGACAGCCTGACTTTAAGTAATAGAGTAAAAAGGAAAAGTGGGCAAATGGGAGAAAGGGGAAGAGATGGATGAAAAGAGAAGCAGCCGAAAATCCACAGAAAAGATTTAATGTAGAAAACCTCTGTAAAGACAAGAGCCTTGTGGTGCTTG
>NW_007834440.1:0-750 GCF_000696425.1 Galeopterus variegatus
GTGATGTGTTACAAAACAAGAAAGAATTGTGATTCTGTTCTTAGACATTGCAACCCTTACCAGCTCCTCTCCAGGCTCTGAGTTTCATTTTCCACTTGAGTCTAGAAGTCAAATATTTAGCTGTGCTAATGGGGTATTGGATCTTCCTATTATGGCGCCACCACTCAGTGTGTGCAGCTTTGCAGAGATAATAAAAGATGTTAGACCTGGCCTCGCAGCTGCTTAATGCAGAAATGCTATGGGAACACACCTGGGGTGCAACTTCGAATGGAATCAATGGTGAAGTCAGCCATGTCCCCAGCAGAGATAAAAGCATTAATATCCTATTTCACCCTCAGCCCACACTAGCATGACGTTGATTAAAATTATTTTCTGCAGTTTGACTTTTTTTCTCAAAGAAAATCTGTAGAGGTGTGTGTGTGTGTGTGTTTGCATGTGTATAAGAGAAAGAAAGAGAGAAGAGAGAGAGAATGAGAGAAATTTCAATAGGTGGATTTGATACCTCTGCTTGATGTCTGGTCTCAGATCTAGTTTTAATGGCATGTATTTCACAGTCCCATGGCTTGAATGAGCCAGCCACAGTGAGGCTTCGTTAAGTGCACTGCCCCGCCCCCATCTCCTGTACTAGTGTGTGTTCATGTGTGTGTGCATGCCTGTTGGTTCAAGCCTGTTTTATGTGAGATAAAACAGAAAGCCTCTGTGGCCAAGTTGGGGTGTTTGATGAGAAGAGGTGCAGGTGTGGGTGAGTGT
>NW_007834441.1:0-750 GCF_000696425.1 Galeopterus variegatus
TGAATTTGTACCTTGAAGACATCTTATTATGAGCATGGGGCTCAAAGAAGATCATTGAGAGCATAATCGTAAAACATTAAGGCTTTGTGCCAACATGTAAACTTTCGGAGGGAGGGACAGAACAACCTGGCATGCCCGCTTCACCCTTCTCTCCAGTTCCTGCGGGGAGGACTTCCTGCTTGGCTCTATTTCATTGTTTCATGGGGCCTCTACTGAACAAACACGCCTCAGCCATGTCAGAGGGGGTTTGGGGTCTCAAGATGTCGGGACAATGAGAAGGAAGGAGAGGTATCTGCCAGGAACTACAATTCCCAGCTTGCAAAGTGCTCTTTGCCTGATGCCAGCTGAGGGCATGTGGCAGAGGAGCCTATTCTACAATGCGACATGGAGTCTCCTCCCCAAACCCAGAAACATGGGAAAGGCAGGCAGAGAGGCCACTGAGAATCCCTGAATCTCTGGCCAAAGCCCAGGAAGAGAGCAGGGGCCCCACCACAGCGGTGGCAGCCGGTGTGATGGGCCTGCGGCAGAGGCGGCCATGGGCCACTGTCTGGGTTAGCCATGGCTGGCCAGTGGCCCTCATGCTACTGACCCATCTTATGCTGTGCTGGGCCACTTACGAAAGGCGCCTGTCTCTGACCCACCTGCCCCCGTCATGTGCCAGCCTCTGTGTCCAAAGCCAGGACGGGGATACTCAACTACCACCTTTAAGCACTCTTGAACCCGAGTCAGGTGATCTGATATTTATTCACA
>NW_007834442.1:0-750 GCF_000696425.1 Galeopterus variegatus
AGCTGAGAAAAAAATATTATAAAGCAACACACATGTTATGATCTCAATGTCATAAAAGAAATGTGTGTAGGGGGATGCATATGACACATATAGCCGCATAAAAAAACTGAAAGTCACCAAAATATGGAAGGTGTCTACTTCTGGAAGGTAGGGTATGGTTGATTGTTTTTCTTCTTTGTTATTTTCTTCATTATCTTGTTCTTTATTTTCCAAAGCTTCTTTAATAAACATCAATTATGTTATAGTCAGAAATGTTACACTTTTTAAAGAAAAAACTATGCACAAGAGAGTTTGTTGCAACATTGTTTGTAATGGCCAAAAAAGTTCGTGGAAAAATAAAAATAAAAGATAACATGATCTTTCCACAAACTTTTTGATGGTACCCTTGTATATGTATGTGTCATATACAATACACACACAATGCATGACTCAATTAACAGTCAAATATGCGAGGACTGAAATGCTATATTCTTCTTGCCCTGCAAACCTGACTTTCCCCTTCCTAATCCCAGGGGTGCGACCAGATGAGGTGAGTTTCTTCGTCTGATTCTGGACCATTTGTCCATGAAAAGTCTCTCTGATCTTTGTTGTTCACATGTCAACTCCTCCGGAAGCCTTCCTTAACAACTCTCCCAATCCCACCTGCTACATAGGTGCCCCATTCAGTGCCCCCGTAATAAACTTTATCACTGCACTAGGAAGATTATATCTTATTATAGGTACCAGCTTTTATGTGTGTCTTCCCCAGTT
>NW_007834443.1:0-750 GCF_000696425.1 Galeopterus variegatus
TGTTCTCTCTTCCATTAGAACGTCTAGGCTTGTCTGATTCTGGCATAAGCAATATAATTAGAAGTAGTGGATGAAGGCCCAGCTGTTACTTTCATGTCATCAGACACCCATTTTCCTTTTCAAATTGCTTTTAAAAAGTCAATCCACTTTCTTTCCTTCCTGTTCCACTCTCTACTCAATGTAATTTTTACCTAATTTATGTAGAGAATAAAAGCATTGCTTTTTAAGAATCATTGAAGTCATGAAAGAGCTCTGGAATTCAAGATGCATTCAAAATATTTCAAGGGCATATTACTCTGTACTCTGCCTTCTTCAATCTTTCAGGACCACTTAATGTGGAAATAGAAACACGGTGTTGAAAATAGATTAAAATCTTCACAGTATCATGGCTCATTCTTATTTTTATTTCTCAATTAACTTATAAAACTAAATAATGACCTTAATAGAAATAGCTTCTAAATTTATTTTTTTCTGAAATCAGGCTATAGTTGGTGTCACCATAAATCTGTTCTCACCTCAAATAAAAGTTTAGTATTCTGCAGTTGAATGGGTGTGATGAAGAAATCTAAAAGGAAATTGAACAATCAAATCAAATTATTGTATTTCTTACAGCACACAGCCTTTCAAAAAAGCTTGGCTGGATTGAGTGGTTTGTGTGTGTTCCTGCCAAAGACGCCAATGCCGAAAACCCACAAAATTTCTTTAGAGTATTATTCTTATACTTGGTTTTATGGAAAGTTTAGAGCTCCA
>NW_007834444.1:0-750 GCF_000696425.1 Galeopterus variegatus
ATTGAGATATCATCTCACTCCAGTTAAATTGGCTATTGTCAAAAAGACAGAGAATAACAAACGTTGGTGAGCATGTGGATAAAGGGGAACCCTCCTACACTGTTGGTAAGACTGTAAATTAATGCAGCCACTACGGAAAATAGTATGGAGATTCTTTAAACAACTCCAGATAGAGCTGCCATATGATCCAGCAGTCCCACTGCTGGGTGTATACCCAAAGGAATGGAAATCATCATGTTGAAGGGATACCTGCACTCTCATGTTTATTGCAGCTCTATTTACAATAGCCACGGGTTGGAATCAAACTAAATGTCCATTGACAGATTACTAGATAAGGAAAACGTGGTGTATACACTCAATGCAATACCACTCTGCTGTAAAAAAAGAAAAGAAAAGAAAAGAAAAGAAAAGAAAAGAAAAAGAAAGAAATTCTGCCTTTTGCAGCCACCTGGACGAACGTACGGAAAATCGGATTAAGTGAAATAAGCCAGGCACAGAAAGAGAAATACTGCACGTCCTCATCATAAGTGGGAGCTAAAATAAAGAAAGAAAGAAAAGAAAGAAAAAGAAGGAAGGAAAGAAGGATCACAATAATACATTAAACTTTCATAAAAAAAAAAGAACAGAACTGTGGTGATTAGAGGTGGGAAAGGTGGAGGGGTAGGGGGGTTGGCAAGAAACTAGTTAAGGGTCACAAAGACTGATTACATTTTGTAAATACGAGTAAAATTATTATCCTGATTTGACCAC
>NW_007834445.1:0-750 GCF_000696425.1 Galeopterus variegatus
CTGATCTCTGGGGAACTACTATCCTCATACTGACTCCAATTGTCAGTGCTGTCCCCAGATGGGACCTCTGAGTCACGTGGGAAACTTAAAAACAGTCAGCTGTGGGACCCCACCTGCAGATTCTAAATAGGCAGGTCTGTGGTGGGGCCGGATTTGGGACATAGTGTTGTGCTCACGATGCAGACAAGGAAAGATCCATGGGTGAATCATTCTGCATAGCCAATTTTGCAAGATTCCCGAGGAGTGACAGTGTGGCCAGTCCCTGTCCCTGCAGACCATAGGCAGAGGCTTCAACAAGCACTTTGCAGTTTACAACACACTTTGGATGACATCCATTTAACTTTTACGAGGTTCCTACTATTTTCCAGGGTCTCACTTGCTCTCTGAGGCAATATCCAAGTACTAGTTATTATTATTATAACAATGACATTTTCCACATTTTACAGATGAGCCGAATACGTGATTGGCCTAAAGTTGTGAAGCCAAGTGGCCAAGCTGAGCCTAAAACTCATTTTTCCCAAATCCATGTCAGGCAGTTCGTCCATTGTGCACCTCTGATCAGATTCTCTGCTTTCAGAAAGATCACACTCCCCACCCTTACTGGGGAAGGGCTGGGCTTTCCATCCGCTGGTATCTGTCACATTCTATTCCAATTCCTCTTGGTGCAAATTGGATCGGCTAATGAACAAGGAGCTGACATCTGGTCTCTTCTCACATGCTGTGGTTGGAATAAATTATGGGTCCCCCCCC
>NW_007834446.1:0-750 GCF_000696425.1 Galeopterus variegatus
CAGAACTAAATGAAAGAGACCCAAAAAATTACACAAAAGATCAATGAAGCAAAAAGTTGGGTTTTTTTAAGAAGATAAATAAAATAGACAAAACATTAGATAGGCTTAAAAAAAAGAGAGAAGATCCAAATACCAAAAATCAGAAATGAAAAGGGAGACATAACAAGTGATACCACAGAAATACAAAGAATCATTAGAGACTATTATGAATAACTGTATGCAACAAATATGAGAACTTGGAGGAAATGGATAAATTTCTGGACACATACATACTACCAAGGCTGAACCAGGAAGAAATAGAAACCCTGAACATACAAATAACAAGCAATGAGACTGAAGCAGTAAGCAGCAATCCTCCAAGAAATAAAAGCCCACTGCTGAATTCTATCAAATGTTTAAAGAGGAATTAGTAATAATTTTCTTCAAACTATTTCAAAAAATTGAAACAGAAGCCAATCTCCCAAACTCATTCCATGAAGCCAGCATCACCTTCCTATTAAAACCAAAGGAATATCAAAAAAAGAAAACTACAGGACAATATCCTCACTGAACGTAGATGCAAAAATCCTTAACAAAATATTAGCAATCAGAAATTAGCAACACCAAAAAAACAATGCACCATGACTAAGTGGGATTCATCCCAGTGATGCAAGGATGGTTCAACATAGGCAAGTCAATAAATGTGATATACCAAAACAACAAAATCAAGGACAAAAACCATATGATTATTTCAATAAATGCAGAAAAAGC
>NW_007834447.1:0-750 GCF_000696425.1 Galeopterus variegatus
GTACGAGCAGCAGATGTACCCGGAACCACCTTTCTCCCCACTGCCACCCTCCGTCACCCCTTATGGCTTTCCTGTGCATCCTGTTCTGGGTGGAACACGAAGCCCTCGCCATCAGATTCCCATGCGCACACGTCAGGCACATCTGTCCTCTCTATGGTGTGTGCAGGGGTTGGGGCAGATAGAGAAGGACAATCCCTTGGGGTGCAGATCATTTTGAGATATGTCCCCAGAGCCATTTAGAGCCTCCCCCATTGAATCCAGTAAAGGTGAAACTCATCTTTATAAAGGCAAAGAGCTGCAGCCTCCCAGTGGTCCTAACCCCCAGGGCCCTCCTTGTCCTGGGGCCTTTGCAGATTTGGGACGGGAGCATTTACATGGACCCAGGAGTCCTGGGCTTGGCTTCGGTTCCAGTGTAAATGGAGCTGGTCCACAGCAGCTCGCTCAGCCCCGCAGTGACTGCCACAGGGACCTGGAGGCCGCAGCGCTGTGCACCTGTCACCAGCCTCCTCCTTTTCCTGTGCAGGTGGACCTCACAGTGCTCATAGCCACAAGCAGGCTAATGGCACAGGGGTCCCAGGAGGGTTGAGAGTGGCCACCATGGGAGGAGTGGGGGGCGATAGAGCCATGACAGTGGCCCAGGACAGGGAAAACCCCACTTAGTGACATGGGCAGAGGTGGCAGGGGAGGGAGGGCGCAACTGAGAAGACTCGAGCTGAGTCCTGGTCTGGACCCGCTCAGCCCACTCCTCCT
>NW_007834448.1:0-750 GCF_000696425.1 Galeopterus variegatus
AGCAACTTAGGAGCATGAGGAAAATCAGCAAGAGAACGTTTAGAGCAGTTGTCAGAGTTCTATACAAAAGGCGAGGGAAAGGCAGAGTTGAGTTTGTTCAGGTCAGATAGTAGAACTTTGGGACCTCAGTAGATTGACTGATAGTAGAAGAAAACAAACATAATATAACAGCACAACAAAACAAAACCTGTCCCAGCAACATCTGAGGTGACTGCCGACCTCTCTTCTATCAGGCTGGGTCTGGGTACGCAATGAGTGGGCAGATCTCTCCCCAAGAAAGGTGAGATCAGAACCAAAAGTACTGCTGAGAAGAAAGCCTGCATTGAGGTGCTACCTTCTTTACAAGTGTTTCCACTGCAAGCCTCCAGGGTTTGGTATGAGGGAGCAGTCGCCCAAATAATTTCTGGGAAACAGGGTAGGACAATCTCTCCCCTAATGGCAAGGTAAATAAGAAAATATTTTTCCTTCAGTGTTAAAAAGTTTTCCATTCTCAGGAAATAAGGCTTTCAGTCAGGATGATGGAATAGGCGGTCCCCAGCATCACTCTCTCCCACAAGTCAACCAATTTATAACTATTAAAAAGCAAAAACCGACAAGCTGGGGCTACTATAGCTCAGGAGAACAGGAGGAGAGACCTACAGAGTGCATGAAGGTAGGAGAAGCCACGATGAGAGAAAGAAAGGATCTCTCCAACCATTTCAAACCCTGACCACTTCAAGCCTGGCCCTGGTGAATGCGCAGAGCAAGTGC
>NW_007834449.1:0-750 GCF_000696425.1 Galeopterus variegatus
TTCTTTTTTCTTTTTGGCCCACTTGTAATGAACTCTAACGAGCATCTGCGCATGAGATGCCCGGGCACAAGACTTGCTCTGTCAGGATTAGTGGGAAAGTCAAGCACAATTCTGTTTCAGTTTTAATAATCTCTTCCCCGCCAGATCAGAGGAAGCCACGGGGCTGACAGAGTAACAACAATACCTCTATTCCTAACATGTGAATAGTCTCAGTTCTCAGAGTGCCAACCTAGGGAGATGCAGAGCATCCCAAACAGGCGCTTACAGGGCCCTGTGTCCGCAGCCTCTAGGTGGAACCCCTTTCTCAGGAGTTCACTTCTCTCATGTTAATATTCTACACCTCATACACCACCCAATAGTTACACTTGGCTTTTAGATGTCCACAGATGGCATTTTTTCTTGAAAATTTTATTTAATTTTGAATAATAGTTTCAGGCAAAGACACATGTCTGAATTATTATTAATGCAAAAGAGTCAATGCATCTTGAATATTCTATACTGACAGAAGGATTTTGGGTCTGGACAGTTTCCAGGAATATGCAGTGTTTTTCCTTCAAGAGCTCAACATCCTGATGATTATAGATCATGTATTTTTTTTTCAAATCTATACATAGGATATGCAAAAAGTGTTTGATATGCCCATAAATTTGGGTCATACTGGTATTGAAAAATTTTTTTTAAATGCTAACTAGACTTTTTCTTTAAATACAGATTTCTCAGGATCTTTAATATGTAAATGTACATTATGTG
>NW_007834450.1:0-750 GCF_000696425.1 Galeopterus variegatus
AAAGAAAACTCACAATTACCACCAACACAAGGACACAGGAGGAGCCTCTGCTGGTAGGAAACAGTAAAGAGAAACCCAACTCAGGGTCACCCATTCAAACCAAGAAGCTATAGTATACCCCAGTGCACCAATCAGGTTCAGGGGAAAGCTAGTCAGGGTGCCAAAAGCCCACCCAGGGACACATATCTCAGCCAAAGAGCAACAAGGCACCCAGGTACTTCCCTCAAAACTTAATAGTTTGCTCACATCCTTAACAAACCAGCACAGTATCACGGACCTCAGCAAAGAATCACTACATGCCCTAGTGCCTAGGTCATGGGCACACTCACAAGCAACTCCAACACCGAATACAGCTGAAGTACATGGACACTACACTACTCTGTCTACCTGGAACCAATA
The DNA here is from genome assembly GCF_000696425.1 of Galeopterus variegatus. Taxonomy (NCBI): domain Eukaryota; kingdom Metazoa; phylum Chordata; class Mammalia; order Dermoptera; family Cynocephalidae; genus Galeopterus; species Galeopterus variegatus. The sequence goes on from NW_007834450.1 coordinate 400, forward strand.
CTAAAACACTCTACGCAATGGTCAACATAAAACACATCTACAGAAGGAAGTCTCCTCAAAGCACACTCCAGAGTAATAGAAGATGCAACTGCTCTACCAAATGACCAGACATCAACACAGAAATACTAGAAATATGAAAAAACAAAACCAAGAAAATATGACACTACCAAAGGGATTCAATAATTCTCAAGTACCAGACCACATAGAGCAAGAAACCCTAGAAATGACTGAAAAGGAATTCAGAGCAACAATCTTAAGGAAATTCAGTAAGGTACAAGAAGACTCAGACAACACAGAAAATGAGAAAAAGTATCCAGGATATAAAGAAGGAAATTTACAAAGAGATTAATA
>NW_007834451.1:0-750 GCF_000696425.1 Galeopterus variegatus
TGCTGGGCTGCCCGTTGATGCAGATTTGGCCTGACTTAATCTTGCCTCCATGGCCTCGGCCAGTGATCACGTCCAGCAAAGAGGCTCTCCCACAGCCTGTGAAGCCACCAGAGACATCCTTGAGAGCAGAGCTTTCGTGGGAGCCAGCCTGTCAGCTGTTGCTCCCTGCACACACTCCTGCACCCCGGACTGCCATGTCCTTGCAGAAGTGACCAGATTCTGGGAAGGTGGCACAGCTCCTAGACCTAGATGGGGTTGTCGCAGCATGTGGAGATCTAGGCTTTTCATCTGCAGCCAACTTGAGCACCCTTGGGGGGCTGGGGGCCCATTGATGCTGGGGTTCAGGCCAGGACAGCCAGTGGATGCACAACAGGCTGGCATTCAGTCTGCCACCAGGCCTGCCTGTACCTAGAGCCCTCGTCCCCTCCCACCGCTAAGCAACGCCCTTTCTCCCCAGGCAAGGTTAGCATTAATTGTACTGTGAAGCAGAACTATTTTTGTCTGGCAAACATGCCAGCAATGTCTCATCATTCAACATCGTTTGGCTCAGAACTTGGCTTTGTGAGAAGGACTAATTTTGAGCATTCATATGGTGTCTTTTAAAAATGCAAAAGCAGAACGTATTTTGAGAAATAAGGAAGGGAAAAAAATAGAGAATAGAAGTGAAAATGATTTTAAAGCTGCAGTACAGTGCACACATATGTTCCAAATATGTCTACACCCTTCTCTCTCTTATTTTTATCAGTGGTA
>NW_007834452.1:0-750 GCF_000696425.1 Galeopterus variegatus
TAACTGTATGTACAAAATAAAATTTATATATAATTTTATTGTATAAAATTCCTAGCTCTGCCTACTGAAATCACTTAAAAGCAACAAGACCTCAGTAACATCAAGAAAACAGAAGTCCTTGTAGAAATTAATGGGAAAAATATGAGATGTTTCTACAGTATCTTTTTGCATCTGAAAGTCAGAAAATGCTCAAAATTGGTAGGATTTGACTGCTGCTAAAATAAGTCAGATCAAAGGGAGAAAAACCTAAAAGAAGAAAAAACCACAGATAGAAGTGAGCCAATATTTCACACATACTTGATCAAGCAGGGCTTTTGCTACATCAGGACACAGAAAAAAAGACAAAGGTTATGGACTAAGGACCAAGCCAGAGACCCTTCCAAAAAAAAAAAAAAATGGGGAAATCAGAAGAGTTTTAGCAGTCTTACGTGTCTGGAGGGACAAAATTAAAAACTTTCGTTTCCAGCTAAAAGGGTGGGTATGTATTCAACCTGAACCCATGCTACTTCTCTCCTCCAGGCATCTGCCAGCTGCTGAAACTGTACAATGCAGTGGAGTAAGGAGCCAAGCAGAAAGCATTTGAAAAGCAGATTACAATTTTTTGGCAGTCTCACAGACCTGGAAAGGCAAAAATTAGATTTTAGGATTTACCAGAGGAAGGAACCCAAGAGAGAATTCCATTCTCAACTAGTTCATTTCTAATTAAGATGATCAGCCCATGCCAAAGAAAAAGGAAAGAGTGAATTCTTG
>NW_007834453.1:0-750 GCF_000696425.1 Galeopterus variegatus
CAGGGATGAAGGATGGTTCAACATATGCAAGCCAATAAACTTCATACATCACATCAACAGAATAAAGGAAAAAATACATATAATCATTTCAATAGACACAGAAAAAACATTTGATAAAAAAAACACTCCTTTATGATAAAAACATTCAACAAACTTGGTATAGAAGACATGTATCTCAATACAATGAAAGCCATATACAACAAACCCACAACTAATATCACACAGAAAGGACAAGAATTAGAGGATTTTCCTCTACAATCTGGAACAACACAAGGATGCCCACATTACCCACTCTTATTCAGCATAGTCCTGGAAGTTCTAGTAAGTGCAATAAGGCAAGAGAAAGCAATAAAGGACATCCAAATTGGAAAGGAGAAAATCAAACTATCCCTATTTGCGGATATGATCATATATATAGAAAAACCCTAAAGACTCCACCAAAAAGCATTAGAACTAGTAAGTGAATTCAGTAAAGTGGCAAGATGCAAAATCAACACACAAAAATCAATACTATCCGCAATAGCTACCAAAAATATGAAAAAACATAGAAGTAAATTTAACTAAGTTGATCACAAACCTCTACAATGAAAACTATCAAACATTGGTGAAAGGTATTGAAGACATAAATAAATGGAGATATATCCCTTGTTCATGGGTTGGAAGAATTAATATCATCAAAATGTCCATATTACCCGAAGTATTCTGCATATTCAACACAATCTCTATCAAAATACCAATGACATTCTTCAC
>NW_007834454.1:0-750 GCF_000696425.1 Galeopterus variegatus
TCATGTCCAACACACTGGCAAAAGTAAAAGAACTGTGTGAAGTATTGTTGACAAGAATGAATGAAATGGACACTATTAAAAACTACTGGTGGAAATATAAATAAATAGAGCTTTTATAAAAGCTCTATTTATCATCTCCAAAGGTTTAAAATAAGTACTTATACTTTTGACTGAACAATTCATTTCTGGAAATTTATATTCCATGTTTCTCACAAGCTCTATCAGGCAAGGGTATATGAACCAGGCTGTTAATTGTGGTACTTTTTACAATGGCAAAAAAATATATATGAAGGAATGGGTTGAATATTAAGGAATATCTACTTTCTAAAATATGATAGCATCTTTAAAAATAATGAATTAAGGCTATACATTCCTCCCCCCGACCCCCAGCATTCTTGTGGCATAATTGAAAAATAAAAATTGTATAATTGTAAAATTGTTTAATGTATATAACATGATGTTTTGATATATGTATACACAGTGAAGTGATTACCACAATTAAGCTAATTAACATAACTATCACCACATATAGTTACTCTGTGTGTGTGTGATGAGAACATTTAAGATCGATTGTCGTAGCAAGTTTTAAGTACACAATATAGTGTATAATATAATATAGAATACAATATAATTAATACATTAACTATAGTCACCATGCTATACATAAAAATTTCAAGAGCTTTTTTTTTTTTTTGTCTTTTTTTTTTTTTTTGTCCGGCAACGGATCGCAACCCTCAGTGTCGCGCCCGT
>NW_007834455.1:0-750 GCF_000696425.1 Galeopterus variegatus
TCAAAAATCCATTGTACAATAAAGTACAAATGTGAACCTTAATGCTTGAAGTTAAAAAAAAATATTTAGTAGGTCAGGTGATCCCAAAGTTAAAGACAGAATATGACAAAACAATTCAACTGTTTTACAAACACATGAAACAACATTACTGAAGTGATGTAGAAGAAATAAGCGATTATCTAAGTAACTTTGGAAATTAGTGGAGTCTGTAAAATTAAGGAAAAAGAAACTCTATAAACATTAACTAGAGTTGATAAAGTTGTATCCCATGGGGTATGGATTAAGAATTCTAGTAGTTCTAGAGTAAAGTCAGCAAGATGGCAGAATAGAAGTTTCTAGCTCTAGTCTCTTCATAAAAGCATCAGTTTGAATGACCATTAATGATCAAAAATATCTTGACGAGCACTAAGAAATCCAGGGAAAAGATAACAACATCTGGGCAGAGCACAGAAATGAGTAAAAATGCATTAAAGAGGATAGGAAAGACAGTTTGACACTACCTACATCAACTCTCTCACAGGCCCATGCAGCACAACACAGAATTAGAAAGTCTCTGCATGGAAGAAGGAGAGTAAAGTGAACACATGACTTTGCCACAGATCACAACACCAAGCTTTCCCAGTAAACCCTGGCATCAGACATGCTTCTACAGACCCAAACTCGAGGCAAGTGCCTGCAGTCCAGGGACGCAGAACCTCCTCTGCAGACCCAATATCCAGGCATGCCCTCAAAACCTCAGGCCATTCCCTG
>NW_007834456.1:0-750 GCF_000696425.1 Galeopterus variegatus
TCATTTTGGCAGGGAGTTTCACTCGGGTCTTGGACCTCTGCGGGAAGTCTCCTCTCTGGTACGTTTGAATTCTACTAAGTTGCTGGATACCGCCCTGCCGGTCCCATAAGGTATGTGTGTTCTGCACCTCACTATCGGGATGTCTTCCCACTCTGTGTGCACTAGGTGGGGCTGTTGAGCCTTGCAAAGGGGTCCTGCAGGGTGTGTAATTATTTTATGTATTTATTTTTCTGAGACTCCGCCTCCTTTTGCCGGACCCCTCCCCACTCTGTGTGCTCAGAACAGGGCTGAGGCGTGTCTTCTGCAAACCCTGTCTTTCAGCTGAGACATTTGCCCTCGTTTCTAAAGGATAGTTTTCCTGGGTATAAAATTCTGGATTGACAGGTTTTGGGTTTTGTTTTTCATTTTCCTTTTAGCACTTTAAAGACATACATGCCACTGTCTTCTGGTCTCAATGATTTCTTTTTATTTATTTATTTATTACAAATATTCATGAGATACAAAGCTGATTGTCCCCCCTCCTGCCCATGATGTGACGGCCAGATTCATACTGGGGGCATCCGCATTACCAGAAATTACTTTCGTACCTTTTGTCCCCTCCCAATTGTCCCCCAACCTTCCTCTCCCTCCCCCTCTCCCTCCCCTCCACTCCAATTTGTAGCCCTAGGAATGTTCCCTCCCTCTGTTGAATCACGGCACTGCTGTGGTCTTTCTTTCCTGCCTTCCTTTCTCTCTTAGCTCCCACATATG
>NW_007834457.1:0-750 GCF_000696425.1 Galeopterus variegatus
TATAGCCACAAGATACAGGGAGGCTGGGAAATACGGTCTTTATTCTGTGAGGCCAGTATCCAGCTAAAACTCAGGCCTGTTAGTAACAGAGGAAGGGAGAATAGATTTTAGGAAATAAGTAGCAATCTCTGCCCTATGTATAGATTTTAGCCATCAGCTGTGAAAGCTCAGAGAAATCTGACCTTTCCAAATCCCAAAGTTGGTCATTCTCAAGGATGCTGACTCACATTGAAAAGCTCACCAGAGACTAATGTATACAATCAGAATCCAATAAAGATTATTATGAAAAATATTACTTCCAAAAAGACTGGATGTATGGGTTATCATAAACATAATTGCTCCGTGTATATAAGCCTCATGGGGGGACAAATTACCAGAGGGTTGCTTAGTAAGCAAAGAATTGGAACCTCTGAGGGCATGATGGCATCTGGCTCTGCCACCCTGTTGCTTCTGTCCTCACACTAGATGGGCTACCCACACTGGTTTCTCTCCTGGACAGGTTCCAGTGAACGCTGCCAGCCATTATCTACTGGACTCTCCATGGGTCGCATCCTTTTTGTTGACCTACCTCCTTTTGACCAACAGCTTATTTCTTTAGATATGTTAGTAACCCACCAAGTATAGTCTCTTCACGCTCAACCCTGAAGTCCTTTTCTGCCTTTCCTTCTCTCTGCTCTGATCCATATGTATTAGTTGATGGTTTTGGTCCCATCTACCATGCCACTTCTATAATACTTTATGCTTTTAGTT
>NW_007834458.1:0-750 GCF_000696425.1 Galeopterus variegatus
AATGGTTTGGTTGAAGTGACTAGCAAGAAACTTTCTCTCCTTATTGCCAATGACTGTGGCACTAGCAAACATAACCAGAGAATAAAGTCTTGACCATAGAAGCACCGAAGGAAACTAAGATTTCCACTGAAACCCTCATAAATCATGAAGCTCTCCAAAACTTCAGTGATGCCTCTCTTCCTTTGGTCAGTTCTTTGATTATTACTCTCACTGTAAGTTATAAAGACAGGTAGACTCAATTTCAAGGATGAAGGGACTCTTAAGAAAAAAAAATGTTAAAAAAACACTTAAAAATGGGGAAAAAAAAGAAATCATCTTCCCCTTCCTGCTTGCTGTATGTCTATACCATCACAGAATTAGCATCTAGCCCTGGGGTTTCACAACTTGCCTAGTCATTAGAATCACCTTGTGTCTTGAGTTTGAGCATGGTCAGGAAATTCCCCAGGTGATTCTGGTACTCCAGAAAATTTGGAAACCACTAATCTGGTCTATGGTCGATCCCCTTCTGTAGCCACATTTCACCTCCTTCCCAAGGCTGCATGTCCAGTCATCATAGGGTCTTAAGAATATCCTTCTTTATATGGAGTTCAATGTATCTTTGAAGCATCAGTTCACAGGTTCTGGTGAACATCTAATTCTCCATCTGAAATCCTTTCACACACATTTTTCCACTTGAGACACTGATCACTTTCCTCCAGAGCCTGCCTTGCTTTTTTTTGGTAAACATTCTATGTTAGCTATTTTGTTGTG
>NW_007834459.1:0-750 GCF_000696425.1 Galeopterus variegatus
TACGGGAGTGGGACTGTTATAAAAGCCAGTTTGGTTCTCCCTCATGAGCCTTCTTGCCACCCGATGTCCTGCTCCACCTTAGGACTCTGCAGAAAGTCTCCACCAGGACAAAGTCCCTCACCAGATATGGCCCCTTGACCTTGAACTTCCCAGCCTCCAGACTGTAAAAAATAAAAGTTTTTATAAATTACCCAGTCTCGGGTATTCAGATACAGCAATGGAAAATGGACTAAAACATGGCTTGACAGGATTTTTGTTAAAATCTCCAACAAAATCTGCCAGTGTTTCATAGCACTCCTGTTCACTGTTAAGTCTAATATCAAATTGGGTATTCTCCATTCGACTTTGAACACAAGACTACAGTTGTATTTCGGTTACCTCTATATTGTGTACGCTGGATAGTTTCCACTTGTATTTTTTAATAAAAAAATTTAACATTTTCCAGCTCAGAAGTATTTTATGGGAAGTTTCTGGTGTCCCAGCGTGGAGCCAGCACATGCAGACCTGCCAGAGAGTTAGTCAGCATCCTGTTCTCTGTACTAAAGCTCCTTCTATGTGTATTGGTTTCAGTGGTTTCTTTTTGCTGCTGTTCATGCTGCTGCAGATCATTTTAGGCAGGAAGGGATCTGGCCTGACCATCCAGGTGTTGATACCTGAGGGAACAGCCTGCCATCTTGAAGTGGGCAGGTGCAGCAAAGAGCACTACGCCCTGTGTAGGGATACCATAGGCACTCAAGCGGGGGGCACTCC
>NW_007834460.1:0-750 GCF_000696425.1 Galeopterus variegatus
GGTCTATTTCAAAGGGTGATTGAAAGTGATCTGGGGGAAGTAGAATTGACAAAGTGTACAGAGAAGGTTTTCGAATGTTAAGACCAGAATATTGGGCATATTCTTTTATCTATGTATGCCTAGCCTTGAGCACATGCCTGGTGATTTTCAGTTTTCAGGAAACATTTGTTTAATTTTTTGTGTTTGATTCAAATTAAATTTTCTGATAGATATTTAAAACTGGCAAGGAGATAGATATAATCTGACCTGTGTTAAGTGAGATCACCACTTAGCAGTAGTGTGTAGGTTGAATTACAGAACAGATGAGCAGGACACGATTACAGTAACTAAGGCTAATTGTAAATGGAAACAGTTTGACAGAACAATTACAGAGGTGTGGAAAGATGGTGGAGTTGAGAGACATAGTCAAAGAGAAATCCTAAGATTCCACTAAGTTGTATGATAGATCCAACGAAAAAGGAGTTAAAGAATATGCTGATGTTTGAACTTGAAGAACAGGGTGTCATGTTTAAAGAAGATATGGGAAGTTAAATTTGAAATATGATGAGTTTGAGGTAGGAGATTAAGATAACACTTTTTATCAGTTGGATTCGAGAAAATATTGGAGATAAATATATAGAAATAATTAGTCCAGAAGTATTTAAAAGAACATGAGAAAGAAGGGATTAAAATACTCTGTAGAATCCTGGATTCAGGGAGAAGTTCAAAAAGACAAACAAAAAGATCGTGGAAAGACAATAGGAGATATAA
>NW_007834461.1:0-750 GCF_000696425.1 Galeopterus variegatus
CAGAAATATAAGAAATTCACAGCTTACAAAGGAATTTTATAGATTGAAGTGGATGAACATCGTCATTACACAGTTGAAGACACTGAAATACAAAACGGTTCAGCCTCACCAAGTGACCTAGAATCAGATGTAGGATTTAAACTTAGGTTTCAAAACTCCCGATTCAGTTTTCTTGTACTTGTAAACCCACTTTATATAAGATATAAAATAATTTTTTAAAAAAGCTGTATAAAGATTATTCCCAAGTTTTATAAATCATATTTTTCAAATGCATTAGGGGATAGTAATTCCACACATATTACCACTGTCTAATAAATACTAAGTGACTTTAAATTATACAATCTCACCTAAGGAAAACTGGGATAAGGACATGGCAGGGAGGAGTAAAAGGACCTATATTCTTGAAGCTATGACTGGCCCTTATACCCAACTAGGTATCGGTTTTCAAAAATGTCCCAAGATCAGATTAGGCAGGCAATCTGCTCTTGAGTGATAGTTATAGACAAAATCAATACACACACACATATATACCACCGTATACAGAATAAATCACTTTATACATATATACATATATATCTCACATACTGTATACATCATTTGTTTACCCTTAGATCTTTTAAGAAAATGCTCTCATATCCCTTGTCAAAAAATATTTTAAGGAAAAGACAAAGGGATATGAAAAGCCAAAATTATAAATTACATTAACTAGAAAGCCAAATTATGAGTTACATTAAAAAGTTATCAAATTAC
>NW_007834462.1:0-750 GCF_000696425.1 Galeopterus variegatus
GAGCCCCTGGTGAGTATGTGCCATGAAACCTGCCTCTTTTTAAATTTATCTGTACACTGCAGACTAGACTTGACCACTGTAACAAAGGACAGATTGCTTCCCCCCTAATTTTCAAAAGTTTTGTTTATAACACAGGTAATTTAAAAACAAATGATAGGTTTCCTGATTTAAGGGTGAAAAAATCTGAGAGTCAGGGACTTCAAAACAATCCTCAACCAATACAATTCAGTAGCACATTTCACTGCTGCATTTAGGACTAATAGACATAATTTAGCAAGAAGAAGTATTAATCACGGAAAAATTGTGTCCAGAGTCTCTGCTATGTATGTGCACATACTTTCGGCAAAATCTTTCATCCTGTTTTTAAAGTAAATGAGAAAAAACATTACCCCTCTTCAAGTGGCTGCCTGGACTTCCAGTTTGAGAACATGAGGTCTTAGGACCATATTGTCAGAGAAAGTGTTTTGGTGAGTCGTTCAGAAACACGACTTTGATTTCTGAAAATTGGAAGACAGGAAATTCTTGACTCACTTTAGGTCCATTATTAGACAAATGATGCCCTTGGACATCAATGTCTTTCTTTGCAGATGCTTCTGCTAGAAAATAAGGCGTGCCAGCCTTATGTTAATTACTCTAACAGGACTCTATAGAGTGCTCAGTGTCTAAAGGACAGTCAGGAAGGAAGTGCGATTGGTAGATTCAGATTACAGTACTTGTTTTCTGACCTTGGTGGGGCCACACACAATAAGA
>NW_007834463.1:0-750 GCF_000696425.1 Galeopterus variegatus
CCCCGGCCGGCCCCGCTGCTGCGCTCCGGGCTGCGCTCCCGCCCCGGCCGCAGGGCGCACTTGTGTCCCTCTCCTGCTGACAAGCACGGCACCTGCCTGCCACGCCGCGTCAAGAGCGTCGGGGACGTTGACATTGCGAGTCGTTCTATGGTGATGAACATGGGCGATGTATTTGCCGATTGCTGTTCCATCCGTGCGTCTTTTCCCCACACAAAAGTGAACATACGCCCTGTCCTTACATTTTACCAGTCACTTTTATGTGACACATACAGAGGTCAGCTTCCAAAAAGATTCTCGCCCTGTGCAGTAGTGATAAGGAAAGCTGTCCTGACTCGGGGACTTGACGCCATGCTCGCAGGAGAGCAGGCCCCCAGTCCCGGGTTCTGGCTCCCGGCTACTGCAAGTGCAGGCCCGGGCAGCGCCTGCTGCAGACGGGATCTCCGGGATCTCCGGGATCTCCAGGATCTCCAGGATCTCCAGCACCTCCAGCACCTCCGCACCGGAGTCTGCCCGGCCCTGCCGCGACGTCTGAATGCACGGAACGCCAACCTCATGTAAGGTGGTTTCTAGAAATGTCACTTCTCGTGAGAGATTTTACAACGTAATATAATAAAACTCGTTCTCATCCTGGTAGTGGTCTGCAGCATCCTTAACACGCCACAATATTTGTTGAATGAATAAACAAAAGTCCTGAGTCACTTTTTAACAACAGCTGTGGGTCTCCTAGACTGTTTTGTACTATTTTGGGGG
>NW_007834464.1:0-750 GCF_000696425.1 Galeopterus variegatus
ATACCTTTTATAATTGCTATTATTTTACATTTGCTTATCTAGAATAATATCTATCTTGATGAGTGTTCCATATGCATTTGAGAAAAATGTGTATTCCACTGGTGTAGTGTGCAAGGTTGTGCATGTGTGTGATAGATTCATTTGGTTAATAGTGCTGTTAAGGTCCTCTGTTACTTCACTGATGTTCTTTCTAATTGTTTTATACAGTAATGAGAGTTAAAGTCTGCAATTCTACTTGTGAATTTGTTTATTTTTTCTATCAGTTTTATCAGCTTAATTCATATATTTATGCTCTATTGTTAGGTGCATATATATTTAAAATTATATCTTCTCTTCAATAGTTCCCTTTATCAGTATGAATATATCCCTGGTAATATCCCTTGTTCTGAAGCCCACTTTCTCTGATATTAATATAGTCACCTTATCTTTCTTTTGATTTAACCTATGTAGATCTTTATATATAAAGTTATTTTTTTTATCCAATCTAAAAATTGTCTAATTTTTATTTGGTATGTTTACACAGTTTAGAGTTAATGTAATTATTGAAATGGTTTAAAATCTACTATCTTATCTCCAATTAGGGGTTATATTTAAATGTCTTAAAGATTTCTCTAGAGTTTACAATGTACAACTTTAATTATGTACACTAAGGTTCCCACAACAGAATAATTTCGATTCTTTCCCTATCGTTTGTATTATTATTGTCATGAATTTTATTTTACATATGCCATAAATATGTAATACATTGAT
>NW_007834465.1:0-750 GCF_000696425.1 Galeopterus variegatus
AAAAGCACAAGCAATAAAAGCAAAAATAGACAAGCAGGATTGCATACAAGTAAAATGCTTTTGCACATCAAGGGAACCTGTTAGAGTTAAGAGACAAACTACAGAATGGGAGAAAATATTTACAATTGATATATCCAACAAGGGGTTAATAATAATAATATATATAGAACCTATTCAACACCAAACAAACAGACACAAACAAAGAATAAAAACAGCAACAACAACAATAACAGCAGCACAAGCCCAACTTACCCAACTTAGAAGCTGGTAAAGGATCTTAATAGACATTTCTCAAAAGAAGATATGCAAATGGCCAACAGGCATGTGAAAAAATGTTGACTTCACTAATCATCAGGGAAATGAAAGTCAAAACAACAATGAGATACCACTTCACTCCAGTTACAATGGCTATTGTTTTAAAAAGACAAAAGAGGGCAGCCCCCACTTGGCAGACAGCAGGAATGTGCCCGGGGACCCCAGCAGGAGCAGCAGGCAGCTCCTGCTACTGATGCATACACTGTTTCCATGTGGGTAGTCCTCCACAACCACCATGACAGCCTCTGCCTCTGCAAGGTTAGCTCACAGCCACAGCAGCAGCCATATGGCCCACTGACCAGTCGACTGCACTGACACAAGGAGAGCCACCAAAGGAGCCCAGCAAAAGAGGTTACCTAGGGGCCGGCCCGGTAGCGCACTGCTACAGTGCGCCGCTTGGGAGCACGGCGGCGCTCCCGCCAAGGGTTTGGATCC
>NW_007834466.1:0-750 GCF_000696425.1 Galeopterus variegatus
TAACAATTTCTATCTAACTACAGGGGATAGGGAAACTAAATTTACACCTTTTGTCCACTCATTCTGAAAACCACCAGTGGGGACAGGGCAATAAGATAGGACAGTTCAGAGACAGCACACAGATCCAAGAAAATGTTCTTCACTGGCCATCACATGGACTCCCTGCACTGCTCCACAACCTGGGGCAGCAGGGTTCCCAATAGCTGGCAGCAGCCAAGAATGCTTCCCTGCACTATAGCATTGATTTTCTTTCAAGGCCCATTTTCTTACTCCCAGTGAACCTCAGCCTCCTCTACAGGGATTAACTTTTGGATCTCAATTGCTACTTAGATTTTTTTTTTTTTTAACTTTGAATTGATCTTTAACACTTTTTTGATCATTCTAAATATTTCAGGATTTGGTAAAAGTATGAATAGTTTCCCTGAAGTGGAATAGCTTGGTGTAAGGATAAATGTAAAGGTAGTTTTGATGATTTGCCAAATTGTCCTACATAGGGCAATAGGGGTATTGTACTATTTTCACTCCCACCAACAGTTTATGGAAGTAACTATTTCCCCTCAGCCCCACTGTATTAGGCCATTTCTGTTGCTTATAACAACAGAAAATACATGTAAGTGGGTAATTTGTAAGAAAATGAAATTTGTTGCTTACAATTCCAGAGACTGGGAAGTCCACAGTGCAGGGAACAGAACTGGTGAGGGTCTTGGTGGTGGTAACAGTGACCCAGGGGTCTCACATTGCAGAAAATTG
>NW_007834467.1:0-750 GCF_000696425.1 Galeopterus variegatus
GAGGATGCGAAGGGTTAGGGAGCCAAAAGAACTTAAAGGGCACATTGCCACAGTGAAATTGCTAAAAAGCATCCTGCGGATAGAAGGTAAAGGAGTGCAGGAGAAGTCCTCCTATGATGTTGCACTGCTCTGGGGCAGCTGCTGCCAGTCCTGTAGCAAGTGCTGGAGCAGACAGTGTAACAGCAGCTCTGGTGCGAGGGACGTGGAGCAGGCCTGCAGGACTGAGAGGGTAATCACCAGGGGAAGATCGTCCTGGAGATTTTCAGTTTTGTGGGTCCTAAAATGGACGAAGTGTGAGGAGAGATGTTGGGTTGGGGATTGAGCAGGGGGACCCCTCTGGCTTGGTGTTAGCAGATTTTTGGGTAAAGTCTCAGGTGCTAGTTTTACGCAGGATAAGTGATACCAGGGGGCCTTTCCTAGTACTTTTACTGCCATGGGGGTGGTGAGAAGAACTGTAGAAGGCCCTTCCCAGCATGGGGAGAGGGGCTTTGGGATTCGGGTTTAATATACACTTGCTGTCCCGGGCTTAGTTTAAAGTCTGAGGGGGTGGTGGGGAAAGGATGAGGTGATAGAAGGCTGGCCTGTTCCCTAAGAAGATCCCTAATGAGCGAAAGAGCAGGGAGATACTGGCCTAAAGGCGATGAGCCAGACGGGAGAGGTGTGAAAGTGAAGGGCCGACCGTACAGAAATTCGAGGGGGCTGAGGCCTGTGGGCTTGCGGGGGGCAGCCCGTAGGCGAGTGAGTGACTGG
>NW_007834468.1:0-750 GCF_000696425.1 Galeopterus variegatus
CACATGACTGAAGTGGGATCAGTGAGAGTCCTTCCCTGGAATATTATAAGGAGGTTGGGAGAGGGAGGAAAACCTTTCTTTCCTCTGGGGTCCCCAAAATGGGTTGTTACATGTCTGAGGCATCTGTGAGCCCGCCTTACTCCTGCTCCTCGTGGAAGAAGACTGTGGCCCTCAGGACGGAGCCAAGGGACAGGCGGGTCGCACGGGGGCTGGGCTGTGTGGGGACAGAGGGCAGGTGCACACTTCCCTGTCATCTGAGCTAACAGACTCCTTTCGCTCGAGCTTTTACTTTGAGTTGGGTGCTGTCCCTCGCAGCCAGAGGAGTCCTGGGAGATCCCTGCCTGATCCACGAGCCTGGGTTTCCAGGGTGCCGGGCCCACTTTGCCTGGCCCTCAACGCGCCCCCGTCCGTCCCTGGCTTCCTCAGGTCCCACCCAGAGGCAGGGGCCGTTCACACTCCTCCACTCTTCTCGGGCCCCTAATCCCACTTCTGCTTCCCGAACTGCCACCTCCTTCTACGCAAAAGTTGACCTCCCTCAGCTCTCTCCCTCTCCGGCTGAATTCAGTTGGCTCCCTCACTGCCTCCCCATCCTGCCCCCCTGCTCCCCAGCCTCACAGGAGGAAGTGTCCCTCCTCTGACCCTTGCTCAAGACTGACCACGAGAGCTGGAACTTCAGAGCTCAGAGCCCATGGCTCCCAGACCTGCCTGCACACCAGAATCGCCTGGGAATTTGGGGAAAATACAGTCTCC
>NW_007834469.1:0-750 GCF_000696425.1 Galeopterus variegatus
TAGAATCTGGGGCCGGAAGACCTCCTTCCAAGGTGGCTCATTCTCACGGCTGGCAGTTAGGGCTGGCAAGTGGGATCCTCTCCACCAGGCTGCCTGGGTATCATCACGTCATGGCAGGTGGCTTCCCTAGAGGGAGCCTTGTCAGAGACCAACCAGGAAGCTTCAGGGTGTTCTATGATGCTATGTCAGATGTCACACGCTGTCGTTTTGAAGCACTGTATTGATCACCTGGGTCATGTTTGATTCAGTGTAGGAGGGGACTACACAGGACATGAATACCAAGTGGCAAGGATTCTTGGTGGCCAACTTACAGGCTGACACGCCTACTCTTTCTCCAGACCGCCTTTTCTCATAAGCCCCGAATTCCTTTTCTTCTGCTTCAGCTTGTCCTCCAGAGCCTGGTCTCGTTGTTGCTGTTTAGGGCCTTGGGAATTCATCGCCTGGTTTGGGACAACATGGGAGGTCTCCTTTTTCCATTTCTCTCTCTCTCTTTTTTTTTTTTTGCGGGTGGCCAGTCTGAGCTCTTGACCTTGGTGTTATAACGCCATGCTCTAATCAGCTGAACTAACTGGCCAGCCTCTCCCATTTTTTTCTTTTTCTTATACTACTTACCTGTCTGTACACCTCTCAGCCTGACCCCCACCTCCCTCCTTCCTTTTCCTCTAGCGCCCCCGACCAGCAGATGTTCTGAGAGTCAGCGGGGGACGCGGCAAACAAGAGGGGTCTGCCGAGTGCAGGAAATAGTCTGAG
>NW_007834470.1:0-750 GCF_000696425.1 Galeopterus variegatus
ATTATCTCATAGTTTCTGGGGTCAGGAATCTGGAAGAAGCTTAACTGAAGTGTTTCTGACTCAGTGTCTGTCACAAGGCTACAGTTGAAATGGCAGCCAGGGCTGCAGTCTGAAGGTTTGACTGGGGGAAGATCTGGTTCTAATCTGGTTTATGTAGTTGTTGGCAGGATTTGTTTCTTTGCTAGCTGTTGCACTGAAGCCTTCCCTCTGTTCTTTTGTGACTTGGGGTTCTCTATAGGGAAGCTCACAGAATAGCAGCTGGCTTCCCTCAGAACCAATGAGCAAGTGGAAGATGGAAGAAAAATGAAAATCAGAGTCTTGGAATTGACATCCCATTATTTTGCTATATTTTATTTCTTAGAATTAAGTTACTATGTCCCACCTACACTCAAGGAGAAGTGATTACATAAGGACATGGATTCCAAGAGGAAGGGATCATCGGGGGCCCTCTTAACATCTCCCACAGCTCCACTTTCAATCTGGTTTTTTTCTTGTTGCACTTGGTACTTTTTCTTTTAGGAAGTCAGCTATAACTCCATGGATAAGAGTTCCTGGGGCTCCATCTCTGGGTGGGGTATAAACCCAAAAGTTGATAACTGTTACTTCATTTAAAAAGGTCTCAGAAAGATTCAAACATCTTCTCCCGCTGCTCTTTCATTTTCACTCCCTTGATTGGGCTTCCATTTTCATTTTGAGATATTACCCTGAATTTTTAGCTTCCTTTACTCTGTGTGCCAAACTATAATTCTA
>NW_007834471.1:0-750 GCF_000696425.1 Galeopterus variegatus
ACAAAAGCAGGTGATGGCAGGATTTGGCCCATGGGCTTGACTTTACTGCCCCATGTTCCATTGGTTACTTTCACAGGACCTGGAGTTGTATATAATTAAGGAACAGAGACCCAGAGAAGAGAGTCTGGCAGTCTTTGAAATTTGACATGACAAGTGATGAGCTGTATTTTGGTGCTAGAGCTCCTACTTAAGTGTGTGACCTCACACCATTCACTTCTCTGATCTTAAGCTTCTATACTCCCTAAAATGGGATAACAAGAGTGATTTGTCCCAGAACCCACCATTGGAAGTCTCCACCATCTTATTTAGTCCTTGCTGCAGCTCCACAAGGCAGTGGATCCTACTTTGCTGCCCATGAGAATCCCCTGGGGATCTTGCTATCTTCCAGTGTCCAGGCTCCACCTGCACTGTTACGTCAGGATCCTTGAGGTGGGGGGCTGGGCTTCAGCATTTTTAAGCTCCCCAGCCGAGTACTGTGGGCAGCCAAGTTTGAGAACCAATGTTACCGTGCGGATATTTTTATTATCTCTGCTGTTCAGAGTTTGAAGAGGTAAGATTTCAAAACCACAGCAAGAAAGTGGGCAAATTAGGATTCAAACTCAGGTCAGTAAAATTCCATTCTACATTTTTACCCACTGTGTTATTTTGTTCCCTTAACTGAGTGAAGTTGGAGTCATGAGCCAATGAAAAGACTCAGATATGTTTGTGCGAGTATTTTATAAATGCCAAAGGAAAATATGTGGCATCATC
>NW_007834472.1:0-750 GCF_000696425.1 Galeopterus variegatus
GGTATTTTATGAACATGATTTGACATCTTTTCAAAACCCTCTGTATTTTTTAAACAAATGAGCAATCTGAGATTTAGAGAGGATTCGTGATTTGTCTACAGTCGTTTTGCTAACAATGGTATTTTGACTGATACTTTTCTGTACTTTAATTATTTGTTGTTTGTTTTCTAATCTGAAAAAATAAAGGGTTGGAATAGGTGAGCACTCAGGTTCTTTCTAACTCCAACACTCTTCAATGTGACAAGGTCTCTCGGCCTTGCAAGATGTGTTGTCTCTCTGCAACTTGAGTTCTAACAAACCCAGTTTGCAGTCCCATTCTCCTGAGTTTCTTTTGCCTGGACAGGAGAAGGAGAAAGGAAAACAGAGCGGTCATGATGCAATGAAAATGACTTCACACTACAACTTGCAGTAGTGCAGTGTCTGCTGCACAGAAAGCCTTCAGTGCTGGCGCCTCACACTAGTCAGGGTGTGACCAGTCAACTTGCTCACTCTTGATTTTCAACCTGGTCCCGAATGTATTAGTCTGTGGTCTTCAGAGGAGCTATACACCTAATATTTTATAACTAAGACAACCAAAATGACAAGTTATGAAGTATCAAAATAGTAAAAATCAAGCTCAAAGTAGGAAAAAAATGACTCAGCTGCTCCTTTCTAGTTTCTCTCTATTTGCCTTGTTTTCCAGGGAATGTGTAAACCACATACAGCCATTTTTGTTCTCAAAGCCTAAATTAAGGAAAACTATAGAAAGGA
>NW_007834474.1:0-750 GCF_000696425.1 Galeopterus variegatus
TCTGCCTATGGATGCCATGGTGTTTGTCTCAATGAAAATTTTTTGTCCTAAGAGAGATCAACGCAATGCTGGAAGCTAAAGAAAGAGAAAGTTATTCCTAGGGCTGCCAACTGGGACGACCTCATGTTAAAAGACACACACACAACTCAACAGCAGCTGAACTTTTTACCAACAGATTTATTTACATTGAAAATTGAGACAGTTTAAACAGTTAAGCCCTGTCAGTTAAAAAAGAGTGACTTAAGATATACCAGCTAGGAACAGACAGGAGCCGCCCGCCGCGGGACCCCAGTTCAGGCTGCTCCCCACTACTCAGACTTTAGTCTTGGGGCCCACACGCCCCGAGCCTGCCGGCCAGAGAAGGCGGCCGGGGCGGGACTTCCGGCGCAGGCTGTCCCGTCTCCGTGAGTGATGTGCAAGGTACGGGTTCCCAAGCCCTGAGCCAGACAAGCTGGTGAAGGCTGATGGGGTGGGAATTTCGGCCCAGGCCGTCCCTTCTCCATGAACGGCCTCAGAGGTTCCGGGATCCTAAGCCCCGAGTCAGACGAGCTGGTGAACGCAGGTGGGGCGGGACTTCCGGCGCAGGCCGTCCATCTCGGTGAGTGACCTGAGAGGCAGGGGTTTCCAAGCCCCAAGCCTGATGAGCTGGTGAAGGCTGACAGAGCGGGAATTTTGGCCCAGGCCATCCTGTCTCTGTGGGGGACCTGAGAGGCTCTGGGTTCCCAAGCCCCAAGCCAGACAAGCTGGTGA
>NW_007834475.1:0-750 GCF_000696425.1 Galeopterus variegatus
CTAGACTGTAGCATAAGCAAGTGCAGAAGTGGGGAGACCAATCAGGGGTATTGCACTTACAAGCAGAGATGACAGAGAATTTGGCCTGGACATTAGCAGTTGAGGTGGTGAGAAGTTTCTGAATTCTAGAAATGTTTTGAGAGTAGAGCTGACAGAATGTGCTGATGGATGAGATACGAGATGTTAGAGAAAGACAAAAAGGTCAACCAACCATAGATTTACAAACATGCAGGAGAGTAAGTGGCGGGGGTGAGGGTAGGTTATAGGGGTTGCTACTGAACATGCTGAGTGTTATGTGACTTCTCAAAATCTAAGCGGAAATGTTGAAAAGGCATCTCTGACTCATTCTCTGAGAAGGAAACTCAGAGGATGAGTCAAACATGGACAACAGTTTGGAGATCATCACCAAGTAGATGATCTTTTTGGGAGAGTTTTTCTCCAATACCAGAAACAAAAGGAAACTGAGGCACAGGAAGACTAACTAACTTGCCAACAAGTAACCTGCACTAATTCTGGGTAGATAGTGTCAGAATTGAGTAGAATTGTAGGACACCTAATTGGTGTCTGTAGAGTTGGTTGGTATAGGAAAAATTCCCATACATCTGGTGTCAGAAGTGCTGTAAGAATAGAGAAAAAGTTTGTTTTTCATTTTTTAATTGTTGTCCGGAGTGGGATTTGCTAGGACAGCCCTGGCTCACAGAAACATTTGGTTTGGGGGGGGAAAAAAAAAAAAGGTGAAAGGGTGAAAGG
>NW_007834476.1:0-750 GCF_000696425.1 Galeopterus variegatus
CCATATATACTATGTCAAAACAAAACAAACAAAAAAATGGAGATAGCACTGCAAATCCTACTGATATTAAAAATATACTAAGAAGATATTATAAATAACTCTAAAAATCATTATGAAAATTTAGATAAATGGTCAAGTTATCAGAGAAATAAAGCTTTCCAAAACTGGCACAATAAAGTAGAAAATACAAATATTCACATAATTATTAAAGCAATTTAATTCATAGTTTAAAAACTCCCAGAAAGAAAGCTCCAGTACCAGAGAGATTCACTGAGAATTCTACCAAACACTTAGAGAAGAAATAATGCTACTTTTATACAAACTCTTTCCTAGAAGAGAAAAGAGCAATCTCCAACTCAGATTTTTGAGGCCAGCCTAACCATGAACCAAAACCTTTAAAGAACATTACAAGAATGGAAAATTTCAAATCAATCTCACTCATAAGCACAGACACAAAATTTCAAATAAAGTAAGGGTAAACCAATTCTAGCAATATATAAAGAAGTTACTACATCACAGCTAAGTTAGTTTGATTAACAATCAAAAATTAATTAGTCAGAATCATATATATCCAAAAAGATGCAGAAAAGGCATTTGATAAACTTTAGTACATATTTATCATTTTTGAAAAAAATCATAGAAAACTAGGAATAAAAGATAACTCCTTATTTTTATTTAAAAAGAATCTGTAAAAAACACAGTATTATGGGCCGGCCCGGTGGCACACTGGAGAGTGTGCCACTTGGGAGC
>NW_007834477.1:0-750 GCF_000696425.1 Galeopterus variegatus
TCAGTCAATTCTGTGTGCTAGGCACTGGGGGTAGAGGAAGAAGAGGAAAAGGGCTCCAGGGGATCATCCAAAGACTTCCAGTATCCCCATCTATAGCATTTCCAAACAAGCTGTCTAAACCCTTAGACTCCCTAAGCTGCTAATATCCTTGTATTATGAAACATCTAATTTGCTGACTCTCTATGCCATCTTGTATGGGACTCTTAATAATTTTAAATTCTAAATTCTTTACAAACAAGATCTATTTTACTTTTAAACTCCCTACAAAATCCAGCACTGAAGTGAATACATTAAAAATACCCCCAAAATTTCATTGACTGATTACCTATTGGTAAGCTTTTGAGATGAATTCCATATGAGTCATTTAGCAACATGGTGAAATGTCCAGGAGATTGTAAACTGCATAAGGACAGGGATCTTGTCTACCATGTTCAATATTTTTCTAAGGCCTGACACAATGCCTGGCACACCAAAGGCACTCAATAAATATTTATCAAGTAAATGGATGAATAAACAGTTGATACAAAGGCAATAGTGAATACAAGTCCTGCCCTAAGGGCACTTCTAGACAATAAAAAGAGACATATTCTCCTCAGTTCCTCAACTCTTACCTTCATTGAACATCATTTACATTTTCTTCCTCATTTCTTCTTAAAGATCTTTCAAAATGGGGTCTTTACTCTCTTCTCAGGTAGCCCTTGAAAGAAAAAAATAATAATCTCAGAAGAAACACATAAACAGAAACCTTCT
>NW_007834478.1:0-750 GCF_000696425.1 Galeopterus variegatus
CTGTAGGGGACAAGAGTAGAGCTGGGCCAGGGAGCCAATGAGTCTCGCCCAAGCTCCCCAGAGGACATTTCCCTTCCTGAGAGAGCTGGGAATGCAGGTGATGGGAGGCGCAGCCCTTCCAGGAGGGAGGCCTGGTCTCTCCATCACACAGACGACAAAGTCCGGTGGCTTGAATGGGCCACTCAGCTAGGAAGTAATAGAGGAAGGATGTGACTCAGGGCAGTCTGGTTCCAAAGTCAGAGCTTCCCTCCTGGGCGAGACCAATGCTGGTGGTCCATGAAGGTGTGTGTGGTATGTGCTCATGTGCAGGAGGACACAGGGGTGCCCTCGGGGTGTGATGTGGGTGGGACAGATGTAAGCAGACCAGCTGGTGGCCGGACCCCTCCTCTCCCTCCACCACCTTAACCCCCTCCAGGAGGTGGGTGCCAGCAAGTTCCCAAGTGTGTCCCACCCTCCCTTCCTGCCCCTTCTCCAGGGACCCCTTCAACCTGCAGGTCCTCCAGGCCTTTGTGGACTGCCACGAGTTTGCCAACCTCAACCTCGTCCAGGCCCTCAGGTGAGTTGTCCAGGGGACAGGGGCCTGGCCCTTGAGGGGGGCACAGCCTGGGTGGTTGGGGGCATCACCATTCACATGGCTAACAGCACAAGCACAGGAATGGGTGTAAAGAGGAGGATGTCAGGAGCAAAAAAATTCACTATCCATGGTACCCGCCTCCTGGAAGCCGAGGTTAGGCGAGATAACAGGCATAG
>NW_007834479.1:0-750 GCF_000696425.1 Galeopterus variegatus
TTTTTTTTTTTTTATTTCTAGTTTCTCTGTGTTGATGTCTGGTCATCTGGTAGAGCAGTTGCTCTTCTATTACTCTTCTTCCCTGGACTCCACTGGTGACCTTCCTTGTGTCAACACAGTCCAGTGGTCAGCAGTCCACCTGCATAGC
This sequence comes from Galeopterus variegatus, assembly GCF_000696425.1. Classification (NCBI taxonomy): domain Eukaryota; kingdom Metazoa; phylum Chordata; class Mammalia; order Dermoptera; family Cynocephalidae; genus Galeopterus; species Galeopterus variegatus. The sequence goes on from NW_007834479.1 coordinate 149, forward strand.
AGCAGTAGCTGTGGTGGTGGCTGACTGCTCACATGATGATGGTGGCTGCTTGGCAGTGCTGGTGGTGGTGATAACTGCAGCAGTGGTGATTCCAACAGCAGCCCACTTGGCTGTGGTATCCACAGCAGCAGCCCACATACCTACAGTGTCTGCAGTGGGGTTAACTCACAGTGGCGACAGCAATGGCAGTGGCTGCAACTGCCACCCTGGTGTCTGTGATGTCCTTGGCAATGGCAGGGTTATTTCACAATGGCAGCTGCAGCAGCAGCAGTGGGTGCTACTGCCTCCCTGACATTTGCAGCATCCACAGTAGCAGTGGTGTTACCTCATGAAGGTACATGCTACTGCAACAAAAATAGGGCTAAGCAGCTCTCATTGTCCTCACAGGCAAAAAATCTCCTACATCTTTACTATAAGTCACTTCCTTCTTACGATATACACCAAAATAATGTCACATATAATCTTTACAAAGTAATGTCTGTGCATTACAACTTACCTCTGAGGTCATATGTTTGTCTTCTGACTTTGTCTATATTTCTAGATAAATCCCACCTTAATTCAAGATTAAATATCTCAATCAATCCTCATTAATGCTAGTGCTA
>NW_007834480.1:0-750 GCF_000696425.1 Galeopterus variegatus
TTGTTGAGACTCTTTATCATGAATGAATGTTGAATTTTGTCAAATGCTTTTTCAGTGTCTATTGAGATAGTCATATGGTTTTTGTCCTTGATTTTGTTGATGTGACGTATCATATTTATTGCCTTTCATATGTTGAACCATCCTGGCATCCCTGGGATGAATCCCACTTGATCATGGTGTATAATTTTTTTGATGTGTTGCTGTATTCTGATTGCTAATATTTTGTTGGGGATTTTTGCATCTATCTTCATCAAGGATATTGGTTTATGGTTTTCTTTTTTTGTTGTGTCTTTATCTGGTTTTGGTATTAGAGTTATGTTGGCATCACAGAATGAATTTGGGAGAATGCCTTCTGTTTCAATTTTGTGGAATAGTTTGAGGAGAATTGGTATTAATTCCTTTTTACAGGCTTGGTAGAATTCAGCCGTAAAGCCATCCAGACCTTTGGTAGAATTCAGCCGTAAAGCCATCCAGACCTGGACTTCTCTTTGCCAGAAAGTTGCTGATTACCGCTTTAATCTCATTGCTTGTTATTAGTCTGTTCAGGTTTTCTATCTCTTCTTGGTTCAGCCTGGGTAGTTTGTATGTGTCCAGAAACTAATCCATATCTTCCAAGTTTTCATATTTGTTGTCGTACAGTTGTTTATAATACTCTCTAATGATTCTTTGTATTTCTGTACTATCAGTTCTTTTTTTTTTTTCCTTTTTGTCTTTTTTTCGTGACTGGTAATGGGATTGCAACCCTCGGTG
>NW_007834481.1:0-750 GCF_000696425.1 Galeopterus variegatus
TATTTGGAATAAAAAGAAAACTTAAAAGTGCCCAAATATCCCCAGTAGAATAGTGTATAATCACACAATGGACTATCCTTTTCTCTGTCTATGTAGCTATCTATCTATGAAAATAAACCATAGTTATACATATCAACATGAAGAGTCACATGAACATAAGCAAAAGAGAAGTCACAAAAACACCTGCAGTATGATTCTAAATACAGAGAATGGAAAATAGGTAAAGCACAATGATTTTGCTTAGAAATGCACTGTGTATTAGAAAATAATATTCAGAAATTTTAAGATCAGCGCAAATGCTACTGATGTAGAATAATATATTTATCTTACCAGCCCTCTTAGGAACTCCTGTTGAGGGGATTCTCAAAGGTGTCATAAAATTCCCATTATCCACCTTTTGACCAATAAATTTTACTGTTACTATTGCATATGGAAGACACTGCCTAGGTTTATCTACTGGCTTTGAAAGGATGTTGTATTCATAGAAGTATACCTGAAAGATAAATAAGAAGAAAAATAATAAGTTTATGATGATTAGTCTTGGTAGTCAGACTTGAACAAGATCATATTTTTAAAAAGTCTATATAACTACATGATGTTATTTATTTATCTACTTCTACATACATCCTCCCCCTGCCATCTTCAACCCTTGTTTTTTTGAAGATGTATAAAGTTCCTTTTTTTCCCCACTACATATTTTTTAATTCATAGGCTACCAATCTCAGCAGAAGCAGACACGATCTATTTTAA
>NW_007834482.1:0-750 GCF_000696425.1 Galeopterus variegatus
CTGTGGTATCCTGGCTGATTTTTTAAATCTATTTTCTAAACTTTTATTTAAGGATTAAGATTCAGTTTCCCCCTCCCCACATGTAGTTTCTTGGAGGAGGGCAGAAACCAGCTAGTAAATGTTTAACAACCCTGGGGGTGAGGGGTGATGCCCTTATTTGTAGTGCTTGCCAATTTCTGTGGTGTAACTGCTCCCACCATGGCCAATTTCAAGCTACCATCTCAGTGTCAACCAGATCCTGAAAGTCAAAAAAAGTTAAAACAAATTAAATTTGTTTTAATTACAAATATTAAAAATCATCTGTCTCCAACTGATATGAGCTGGCTCTAGCACACCAGTGGAGAAGAGATGGGGGCATGTGGGATGTGTCCTTTGGAAATTGACACAGTCAGCACAAAATGTACATGATGTCAGAGATGGTCCGTGTTAGCAAGAAAGTCTTTTAGGTGTTTCTCATGAATATATTCAAGTGTGTTAAAATTTAAGCCTCCCTTCCAGCAAGGTGTAGAACCTGAAGAACTCCCTCTGGTCCCTGCCAACTCCTGTCTCACTGAGAAGGGAAACTGTTGATTTTTTTGACTGAGTTTTGGAAGGATGGTGTCAGGACTTAGGGGCAAAAAGCCAGAGGAGCTGTGGGAAGGGGAGTCAAAGAGAAGAAATCAGCCAGAAGCATTCCAGGGGCTCAGCCAAGGTGGAAGTGTAGATTAATGGAGCGTTTTCCAGCATCCTCTGGTCAAAACAGACTCACAG
>NW_007834483.1:0-750 GCF_000696425.1 Galeopterus variegatus
CGGTCATCTTTAAAAAAAAAAAAAAAAAAAGAACTGGAACCCCCTCCACATCCCCACGTAAGCATCTGTCACTGCTGTGAAATGCACGCACGGTGTGACGGACAGAAGTAAGACAGCCGAGTGACAGTGTAGGATCATGGCAGACCTTGCTCCTTGAAACAATTTTCTCTAATGACCCAGCATTATCCTCTCAATATTAACTATTTTTTTAATCCCTGTACATGCTCTTTGCTTCTAAAACAGGGTCTCTTCCCTGCCTGCCCCTGGATGTGAGGGCGGCCTCCTAATCCAACCCAGGATTAGCACTTGGCTTCCTTCCATGTATCTCCAAAGAACACTCCAGAACTAGTTTGTGGAGCTGTTTGTCAAAGCTAACAATTGTTATTTAAAAAAATAATAATAAGTAAATAAATAAATAAAAAGCTGGAACAATTTGAACACCAAAACACATAACCTGATGAATAAAATAAACATCCAGGAGTCCATATTGATACAAATAAGTGACTGCATAAATGAATGGAGACAAATCTCCCACGCACAGGAATTCCAGATAATTTATACAGGTGCTGCCCCCTGGAGGAGGCGGGCGGAACTCCGCACCGCCCAGGCACGGGCTGCAAATAACAACTTCCTTCCAGAGGGTACAGGACGCAAAGCCAGAGGAAGGTGGAACTTCATGGTGGGAAACCCTAAGAAATAATACCTTAGCCAAAGGATCAACGCCAACACCGGCAGAGATAAGTCGCGCTG
>NW_007834484.1:0-750 GCF_000696425.1 Galeopterus variegatus
GCTCATTTACAATATTCAACAACAATAAAAAAATGAAATACATAGGAATCAATTGAACCAAGGAGGTGAGAGGTCTCTAAAATGAGAACTACAAATCACTGTTTAAAGAAATTAAAAAGCACACAAAACGATGGGAAAATATTCCATGCTCTTGGATTGGAAGAATAAACACAATGAAAATGTCCATACCACCCAAAATGATCTACAGATTTAATGCAGTCCCCATCAAAATACCAATGACATTAATCAAGCAATAGAAAAAACAATCCTAACATTTATATGGAAAAACAAAAGACCAGGAATAGCCAAAGCAATCCTGAATAAAAATAAAATAGAGCTGAAGGAATAATACTATCTGACTTTAAATTACATTACTAAGCTATAGTAACCAAAACAGCATGGTACTGGCATAAAAACAGACAGTTGGACCAGTGGAACAACATAGAGAACCCAGAATTCAATCCACATACTTAGAGCCAAATGATCTTTGACAAGGGCAACAAAGACATACATTGGGGAAAGGACAGCCTCTTGAATAAATGGTTTTGGGAAAACAGGACATCCATGGCAGAAAAATGAAACTAGACCCATAAATCTTGCTGTATACCATAATCAACTCAAAATGTATTAAAGACTTAAATATAAGACCTGAAACCATAAAACTCCTAAAAGAAAACACAGGGGAAATATTTCAGGAAGTAGGACCGGGCAAAGACTTTATGAATAAGATCCCTAAAGCACAGGCAACAA
>NW_007834485.1:0-750 GCF_000696425.1 Galeopterus variegatus
TCCACTGCTCTGCTTTCCCATGTCCTTCACTACCTTCTCCACATATAGGCTGTTCTCCAGATCCGCCCCACAAAGTGACCATCTGGTGCACCCAAGTTCATAGCTGAGCAGCACCTTGCTCTTCGTGGGCCTGGGGGAGAGAGAGGAAAGAAAAAGTTTTCTCCACCCTCCACCAGAGCTGTGGGAGGAGTTTTGCTTTCTTTCTTTTTCTTGAAGGATACTTTTCATACCATCAGTTCAGTAATTTGCCAGGAGAGAAATCTCTGTCTTGATACCCTCAAATTAGTGCTGAGATGCTACTCGTTACTGAATTCCTGCCACTGCTTCTCTACAGTCGTGCTTCTCAGTCCTTAAAAAACGAATCCCTATGCCCAGCTGCTCCCCAGATCCATGACATCAGTCCCTCCAGAGATGAGAGCCTGGTGTCTGTGCTCATACAGCTTTCTAGGAGACCCTGGTGTGCAGGCAAGGTTGGAAACAGTTGATTTAGAGAAAAGCTGAGCTTTGCTTTTCCTCAGTCAGGTGGTTTTCCTTGTGGCACTTCCCAGAGGACAATGCCAATTAGGGCTCTGGACTCAGAGGGGCCTGGATTCAAAAACCTGACTTTCCTACTTACTGGTTTTCTGACCTGGAACAAGATACTTGACTTTCCTCAACTGTGCTGAGATAGTAACAGAATCTGCCTCTTAGAGTTTGAAGAAATCCTGCTAAGGCACCTTGGGCGTGTACACCCACGCACAATAGGACTAT
>NW_007834486.1:0-750 GCF_000696425.1 Galeopterus variegatus
AGTGATTTTACTGAAGCTTAAAGTCATCCAATTTCAGCTTATAGGGCTTGAGAAAAGGGCAGTTTTAGCTTTTAGCGAAACTAGAACTGATGGAGTTTGGATGTGTTGTCCTCTCCAAAACTCATGTGGAAATCTGATCTCCAATGTGGCAGTGTTGGAAACTGATTGAGTCATGGGGGTGGATCCCTCATGAATAGATTAATGCTCTCCCTGAGAGGAGATTAATGAGTGAGTTCTCGCTCTATTAGTTCCTGCGAGAGCTCGTTGCTTAAAAAGACGCTGGCACCTTCTCTCTCTCTCTTGCTTCCTCTCGCCATGTGGTCTGCTTGTACCTGCATCTGCCAGCCACTTTCCGCCATGAGTAGAAGCAGCTTGAGGCCCATGCCAGATGCAGCTGTCCCAGAATCGGAAGCCAAATAAACCTCTTTCCTTTATAAATTACCCAGTCTCAGTTATTTCTGTTATAGCAACACAAAATGGACTAAAACAAGAACAAATCAGGATTCAGTACAGTTTGCAGAGAGATAACGAAACCTCAGAGAAAATGAACAGGAATAGAATTTGATGATTGGTATGCTATAGTCTTTTATTGAAATACAGTCTTTTATATAGATACCCCTATTTTTTCAAAAAATAATCACAGTTCCTTTTGAAAAAAGTTTTATTAAACTTGACCTAATTATTTACATAAGTGCAATAGGAATCATAATTCTATATTGTTGGGAAAATATAGGAAAATGGTCAAGGCCC
>NW_007834487.1:0-750 GCF_000696425.1 Galeopterus variegatus
TGAATTTCACCAGCACCCCAAACTGGGCTCTCCCATTTCACCCTTCAAATTTATTCTTCATATGCAAGTGGGAAAAACTCTGATGTGTGTGTGTCAGGGAGTGAGGGGAGGCGGGGGAGATCGTGGCCATGAGGAAGAAGGTTTGGCTAGAGAAGAGGCAACTAGTGATAACAGCTAACTTTTTGCTGATTGATTATTATATATCGGTGCTGTACTAAATTCTTTCTGTTCATTATGTTATTTAGTCCTCCAAAATTTCCACGAGGTAGGAAGTTAAGGCTTGAAGGGTGTGGTAAGTTAAATATGGCTGTAAATCCTTTGCTGTTCCTCCCACTGAGAGATGGAATCTCATTACCCTCTCCTTGAATCTAGGTCAACTTCATGACTTGCTCAACTAGGAGAATACAACAGAAGTGATGTTCTAGAACTTTTGAGGCTAAGTCATAAGAAGTCTCTCTTGGAACCTTTCTCTCTTGAAACCTTGAGAAGCTGCATAAAAAGTCCAACATCTCTGAAGCCATCATGCTGTGAGAACCCCAGACTACAGGGAGAGGTCCTGGGGCATGAGATGCCAAGGGGAGACAAAGGATCTCTGAAGCATGAGGCTTGTAAGGGAACAAGCCTCCCCAGCTGATGCCATGTGGATCCAGGATGAACTGTCCAGCTAAGCCCTGAATTCTTGATCCACAAAATTGTTATGAAAATAGAATGGTTATTGCAAACCTGTAAATTGTAGAATTTTTTTTTTTT
>NW_007834488.1:0-750 GCF_000696425.1 Galeopterus variegatus
CAAGACTGAGGGCTGGATGTAGGCTGGGCACAGGGGAGGGCTCAGGGCACAGTAAAGAATGCGTAGACGTCTTCCCCGGGGAACAGTACCTAGGGCTGTCCAGTGGAACTGAGGGAGATACACAGGCAGGGGAGGTGTGGGCTGTGTGGGGCTGGGAGAGCCCATGCTTGCCTCTTCCCTCCCAGGCCAGCTGGAAAACAAGAACTTTCCCAGAAAGAGAGGGGACCTCGTTGAGGAGGGCTCAGGCAGTCAGGAGAACTGGGGAGGTGGTCCAGGCAGGGCAGGCTGGGAAGCAGGCTGGGGCGGGGCCGTTTAAGGCACACTCAGGGGGCTGTGAGTGACAGGGACTTACAGCAGGGCCGGAGAAGCCACTAACAAAGAGAATCAAATGGAGGAGGGAGCTGGGTGGGCTGTGGGAAGGGGGGAGGTACACAATATCTCACTGCACTTATAGAAATTTGAAGTGGCCAGGCTGAGGGTCGGGGTGGCCCTGATTCTCTGCATGGTTCTGGAAGGCTGAGTGGGTAGGGTCCACCCTGACTTATTTACTGTGTGACCCTGGGATGCTCGCTTCCCCTCTCTGAGTCCCGGGTCCCTGCTTGGAGAAGGGGATGGCCACCCCTGAGAGGTGCTCTGGGCAGTCCAGTGACAAGCAGAGAGTGCCAAGGCTCTGGAATGCTCAATACACAGGGGGCTTTACAATCTCAAGGGCAGATCCCACCCCTCCATACATCAGGTAAATTGGAGTCA
>NW_007834489.1:0-750 GCF_000696425.1 Galeopterus variegatus
AATGAATGAATGAATGAATGTTGCCTAGATTTGTGTGGACATCAGACTTCTTAGTATTATACTGATTTTAAAACCTTAGTAATAATGAACCAATTTTAGTTTCTGAGCACCACATTTTTGTAGGCTTTAATAACTCCCTTTGTACAAAAGTTGAACATAAAAGTTTGTGGAATTTTGCATCAATTTCTCAATAAGAATCAAAAAAAGGACATATTTTTAGATAAGCTCGAGGCCCATCTACAGGGTCTTCCCTGCTCAAAGGTGGCCACCACTCATCTCTTAGGTATCATTGGTTTGTCAGAATGAGAAAGTACTGTTTGTAAATATAATTATGACAGATAAGACATTTTGGCATAGATGGGATTTGATATAAACTTAGATCAATGGAAAATACCAGGACAACCAGGAAAGAGGGGAAAATTTTGCAGGTGGAGCATATCCATTTAGTACTGGAGAATTTCTTCTTAACCTGTTAGAATGGAACTTTGAACATTAAAACAAGCTTATGAGTAGAATTATATTTCTAATGCTGTAAGTCACAGGTTCTAAAACCTTGACTCCCCAAACAATAGAATTTTACACCCATAAAATGAAAAATGGAGACTGGCCTAAACCTTGGAGAGTTAAATTTCAGTTAATTCCCTTGTTACCAAGCTAAAGGAGATGAGTTGGGCTAATAGGGAAAGCACTCTGCCACTGAAAATTGCTTTTCAGTTTTGACTAGGAAAGTTTTTCTATCTGGTCATTCTC
>NW_007834490.1:0-750 GCF_000696425.1 Galeopterus variegatus
TAATTTATTCATAAACCCCTTGTTAAATTGGACTTTCAACAACATTTAGGATGAGATTCAGACATTCTCTGTTGTTTAATTACCTGATTTTGTTTGATTTTATTCACAAAATAATTAGCCTACTAAGCATCTAATTATTGCTAAGGCATGCATTATCGAGATCAGCGCTGGCAGCTCCTGGAGATTAGCAAACATCCCTGCCTCTGGACTCCGTCTCCAGATACAATAACATTTCGGAATTAATTATTTTCTTTTAATAAGGAGCCTCCTGATTTACCCAGGTCCTGGAATCCGCCCTGGATTGTTTGTGCTTCGCTCCATTTTCAGGGCTCTAGTTTCCTTTGAAAGACAACAATGTTTCCAATTGAAAGTTGACTCAGGAAACAATGACTTCCAACTCAAGGTCAAAGCTCTTCTCTAATCCAAAGTAAACAGGGTAAATCTTTTATCTGCGGGTTCCGGGAGATTAAGGCAGCATCATTCCCTTCCCATTTATTACAGGTGCAGGATCCGCATGTCTGGGGCAGATACCGGGTTTCAGGGAAGTCTAATTAGAGAGATGGGCAGATAAATTGAATGATTTATAATTTATCTAATCATGAAGTCAACTTTGCCCCTGGCGTGCTGTGTTCAAGGGAGAGATTTCTATCTGGAATGTGCTCTGATGATCCCGGAAAAGAAGCCACCTTTGAGCTCTCTTTTCTTGGCTGCTTGCTTCAGAAAGTTTCTTTCTGCGGCTGAGAGGACCTG
>NW_007834491.1:0-750 GCF_000696425.1 Galeopterus variegatus
ATAATATTACAGTTAATTCAAATTTATTAACAGCATTTAGGTTGAGAACCACCCTGACTGGTTCTAAAGCTTGGTTCGGTAAGTTCATACTTGGGTAATCTTGAATAAATTATTCAACCTTTGCGTTACCAGGTTACTTCATACATAAGTGGGTATAATAACTAATCAACCTAATGGGGTTATGAAAGGATTAAATGAATATATACAGATAAAGTGCCTGGCATTTGACAATTGTAGAGGTTTATGCTGTTTGACTCAAACGATTTTATTTGGGGATAGATTCTTTCCGGGTATTTGACCTTGGGCAACTCCATATCCCCTTCCTGTGACTCAGTTTACTCACATACAAAATTAAGAAGTTGGAAAGATGATTCATGAAGACCTTGTCTTTTCAAAAGTCCATTGCCATATTGGTAAGCTTACCACTGAATTACGTTGGTATCCCCCTACTTTAGACCTGGATAAAACTGGAAAAAAACTATTGCTATAATAAAATAATGCTTATACATTTCTATTTCTGTGCAGCTCTTTTTTGTTCAAACTCTGTTCCTTTATTGCTCTTTGCCACAGAGCACCTTGTGATTCTAACATAACATCTATGGAGAATAATACGAAGGTGAGTGAATTCATCCTGCAAGGACTAACCAATGCCCCAGAACTGCAGGTTCCCCTCTTTGTAATGTTCATGTTCATCTACCTCATCACTCTGATTGGGAATCTGGGGATGATCATGTTGATCCTGCTGGATTC
>NW_007834492.1:0-750 GCF_000696425.1 Galeopterus variegatus
CACTGAGGGTTGCAATCCGTTGCTGGTCACGAAAAAAGACAAAAAGGAAAAAAAAAAAGAATTAGTCATGTTAATTAAAAACATATATAAACAGAATAGCACAACATGTTTTTTAGAATTCATGCATATTTAAGAATATATATCAAATACATTAGTGAGGATGCCTGGGGGTAAGGGAATGGTAGTGGGAATAAGGGATAAAGAAGAAAAAAAAATTGAAAAACAAAACCCAATTCTAAGGATAGGGTTTTGCACAGTTCAACAGTGAGAATGTGCTGGAGCTGAGGAGGGGAGTCCCTTTGCTCTCTGCACCCGAGTCCGATAAAAATGGAAAGACAACAAAACTGAAACAAAAGCAAAACTCCTGCCTGTCCTGTGAGGCTCAGCCCACAGCTAACTCCTAGGGGTCCAGGTGCCATTTTCTTTCCTTTCTGAGTGTTCCTGGCACATGCTCCCTGTGCCTGGGAAACAGCATACCACCTGAAGATGGAGATCACACATCTGTCATCTATCTTTCTACTAGTGCAAACTGCAGGCCCCAATTAAAGCTTGCTGGGTTGATTTTCTGTTTCCCTGCACTTCAAAGCAGCATGGCAGCACCACACATTGATAAGTATGCCGACTACAGAAACGGAGGAAGTGATGTGGTCTGAGAATCAAGATTTTAGGTTTCTGATCTCCCTGCTGTCGCCAACCTGGTAGGTGACCATAGGCAAATGATGTTTCCTCCCTGGGCCTCAGTTTCCCAGT
>NW_007834493.1:0-750 GCF_000696425.1 Galeopterus variegatus
GAGTGAGAACATATAGTATTTCTCTTTCTGTGCCTGGCGCATTTCACTTAATATGATTTTCTCTAAGTTCATCCATGTTGCTGGGAATGGCATTATTTTATTCTTTTTTATAGCTGAGTTGTATTCCGTTGTGTAGACATTCCACATTTTCCTTTTCCAGTCATCTAACAATGGATATTTAGGTTGGTTCCAACTCTTGGCTATTGTAAACAGAGCTGTGATAAACATGGGAGTGCAGGTATCCCTTCAACATAATGATTCCCTTTCCTTTGGGTATATATCCAACAGTGGAATTGCTGGATTGTATGGCAATTCTATCCGAAGTTGTTTAAGGAATCTCCATACTGTTTTCCATAATGGCTGCACCAATTTACTGTCCCACCAACAGCGTATAGCATTCTCCTTTCTCCACATCCTCACCAGCATTTATTATTCTCTGTCTTTTAGTTAATGGCCAATCTAACTGGGGTGAGATGATATCTCAATGGAGCTTTGATTTGCATCTCCCTGATGCTGAGTGATATTGGGCATTTTTTCATGTGTCTGTTAGCCATTTGTATATCTTCCTTTGAGAGATGCCTATCCAGTTCCTTTACCCATTTTTTAATCAGGTTATTTATTTTCTTATTGTTAAGTTGTTTGAGTTCCTTGTATATTCTGGACGTTAATCCTTTGTCAGATGCATAGTTTGCAGATATTTTCTCCCACTCTGTAGGTTGTCTTTTTGCTCTGTTAATTGTTTCTTTTGCT
>NW_007834494.1:0-750 GCF_000696425.1 Galeopterus variegatus
TGTCGTTCACTTCGTGGCCACCTTTCCCAGGGAGACAAAGAGACACAGGTCAGCGTCTACTAGAGACTGGGCATGGCCGGCTCCTGCTGCAGGCTGAGAGCAGGCAGCTTAGGTTGGGTGTGGTGGAGCAGGCAGGGCCCAGGCCCCACCCAGCACCACCTCTGCCCTCTGCCCCTCCCCTCTGGGCGGTGTCTGGCTCTGGGCCCCTCCTGTGGCCCCAGGCCCCACATAGCCACCACCTGGCCCGCACTGGGGAATTACACCACTCACAGCCAAATGCTTGGGCTGTGGCTGTTACACAGACTGGAAATTCTGAGTTCCAGTCTTTGAAAGCCACACTTGGTAAATATGGCTGTATTTACTGGTTTCTGCCAGTCCTTGATCATATGAAAAAGAAATAACGCCTCCTATCCCTTCCATTTACTGCAGTTTCTACAAAATTCACAATGTGCTCAGCAAAGGACGCAAACTAACAGCAGCCTCTGTCCACCGAAACACCCCTATGTCTAGATACTTCTTTAGTCACTCCCTATACTCTGTCCCCTTGAATCTTTGCATCTAGACAGAGTGACTCAGCCAGGGCCTGTGACTGTTCACCCAAGTTGTGCCTCTTGGGAGAAGCAGCTGTGATCTACCAGGTCTCTGGGACTCGCAGGCTCCTGCTCTCCGCTGGGGCCCCCGGGACACAGCTGGCTGCCAGCGGAAGGAGGAATCTCCCTGGGAAGAGGTTAATTTTTGCCGCTCTGGGTT
>NW_007834495.1:0-750 GCF_000696425.1 Galeopterus variegatus
ACATTTTTTCTAACTTTGTCTTCTGGGATGGCCCAGGCAATGATACCTCAGTAACAATGAGTGTACTTAAGGATTATGCTTTACTTTGAAGTTCTAATTGCTATAACCTGTGACTGTGTACTATGGCCTATTTCAAACAATTATTAGTAATTGTTGTTATGCTTTTATAGCACAGTAAATTCAGTTCAAGGCATTTCTTGAAAGAATACATACAAATGGCCCACAGGTATGTGAAAATGCTCAATGTCACTAATCAGGGAAATGAAAACCAAAACCACAGTGAGATATCACCTCATACCTGTCAGAATGGCTATTATCAAAACAAAAACAAAAGACAGGTGTTGGCAAGGAGGTGGAGAAATTGGAATGCTCACACAATGTTGGTGGGAATGCAAAATGGTACTATGGAAAACAGTACAGAGGTTCCTTGAAAATTAAAACTATAACTACCAAATGATCCAGCAATCCCACTGCTGAGTATTTATCTAAAAGAATTGAAATTATGATCTTGAAGAGATATTTGCACTACTATGTTCATTGCAGCACTATCATAATAGTGAAGATGTAGGAAAACCTAAATGTCCATTAGCAGATGAATGGATAAAGAAAATGTGGTATATACATTCAATGAAATACCATTCGGTCTTTAAAAAGAAGGATATGCTGCAATATGAAGAATGTGGATGAAACTTGAGGACATTATGCTAAGTGAAATAAGCCAGTTACAGAAAGACAAATACCACATGATCT
>NW_007834496.1:0-750 GCF_000696425.1 Galeopterus variegatus
ATTATTTTAACTTATTTAACTTTCTCTATTTCACATACTTGTGTTGTCTTAGTCCGAGTTAGGCAAGGATACAAATCAAACCTAGGGAGATTCACTTTTGGAATGCCTGCATGACAAGCTCTGTGGACCAGCTCCTCAACAAAACAATCATACCTGGTGAAAATTATTTTTAAAAAACCCCGCCATTTAAAATATCTGGAAATTGGGGGTTCCAGTCAAGATGGCAGAAGAGATTGTCCCCAGTGTCACTCTCTCCCACAAATCAACCAATTCACAACTATAAAAATGTAATGCCAGCCAAACTGGGGCTGCTGGAGCTCAGGGGAACAGGAGGAGAGACCTATGGAGGTCATAAAGGGGAAGAAGCCATGATGAAAGAAAGAAAAAACTGCTTGGAGCATTTCGGGCCATGGCCACTTTAAGGCTGGAGCTGCTGAGTGCATGGAGCAGGAGCCAGCAAAGGCCATGGCTGTGCCCTTCAGATGGAGGTGCTTGGAGTTGGCAGGGGAGAAGAGGGCCTTGGTGGCCCCCAGGAGAGCAAGACTACTAAAGGGTTCCCATGGACCCACACAGGAGCGAGGAGCCAGAACAGCTGAAAAAGGGGAGCCATTCTGAAGCTGATGAGTCACTGCAAGGGACTGGCATAGGGCCTGTCCCATGGGCAGTGTTTGGAGCATGGGCCGTGGGGGAGAAAGGCCCACCAGGAGAACACTGGGACACAGCAAGAACAGCCAATCCACCCCCCAATTG
>NW_007834497.1:0-750 GCF_000696425.1 Galeopterus variegatus
CTCAACCAGTGAGTGGACCGGTCTCTATATGGGATCTGAACCCTTGGCGGGAGCACCGCCGTGCTCCCAAGCGCCGCACTCTACCGAGTGCGCCACTGGGCCGGCCCGATGATAGCCATTTTAACATGTATGAGGTGATATCTTTTTGTGGTTTTGATTTGCACTTCCCTGATGATTAGTGATGTTGAGTATTTTTTCATATACCTGTTAGCCACTTGTATGTCTTTGGAGAAATGTCTATTCAGGTCTTTGCCTATTTCAAAATTGGGTTAATAGTTTTCTTGCTATTGAGTTGAGTTTTCTATATTAGGGTACTTCAGAAAGTTCATGCAAAGATTCATACTATCTTTTAATTACATTTTTCCATGAACTTTTCGAAGTACTCTCATATGTTATAGAAAAGATATGTAAGGACATAATCATGTCCTCTGTTATCAGATATATGGTTGGCAAATATGTTCTCTAATTCCGTAAGTTGTCCCTTTACTCTGTTGATTGTTTCATTTGCTGTGCAGAAGCTTTTTAATTGGATGCAATCCCATTTGTCTACTTTTGCTTTTGTTGCCTGCACAAAAAATCATTGCCCAGACCAATGTCAAGAAGTTTTCCCCTATGTTTTCTCCTAGTAGTTTTACAGTTACAGGTCTTATGCTAGAGTCTTTACTCCATTTTCAGTTGATTTTTATATATGGTGTGAAATAAGAGTCCAATTTCATTTTCTGCATGTGGATGTTCAGTTTTTCCAACACC
>NW_007834498.1:0-750 GCF_000696425.1 Galeopterus variegatus
AACCCCAAACCAAGGGCCACTTAGATTCCCTGCAGATGCACGTCCCAGCCACCAGGCGCTCATGTGGCTTCTATTTCCTCTGCAATAACTCCTGACTCTCCCTAGACCTGACATCCTACATCCTAGACCAAACTGCCCTCCTCTCTGGCTCTCGACCTGTCTTCTCAGGTCCTCTTTTTCCACATAGCAAGCAGAGTGATATAATAATAATAATGACAATGATGATGATAATAATAATAATAATAATAATAATATAAATGCTAGCATGAATCCTTCATGTAAACACCCGGTGCCTTCACGTCATACTTGGAATGAAGCCCACCTTGCCCACCATGCCTGTGCAGTCTACTCACGTGGCCTCTGCCTGCTTTTGCCTTCTCCTCCCAAGCCTGCACAGCACCGGACCGGCGCTCCCGCCCCCATCAGCCTTCTCTCCTTCCCTAAAGCAAGTCGAGCCTGCCCCAGCCCAGCTCCTTTGTGTCTGGGAGTTGCCATTTGCAGGTGTCTCATGCATCCTCCCTTCACGTTATCCAGTCTTGCTTCAATTGTCCCCTCCTCGTGGTGCTGTGTTGGCCACCTGCCTGTGGGTACCTATTGCCTGTCACTACACACCGTGTTCTTCTCTTTTCCCCAGAGCTTTCGATGCCATCAGAAATGCCTTGTTTATGTTTCCTGTCCTCACAAGAACGTAATGTCCATGAGGGGAGCCACTTCACTGTCTCATTGTACACGACGACCCAGCACCTGGGA
>NW_007834499.1:0-750 GCF_000696425.1 Galeopterus variegatus
CACATGTTGCATTTAGTTGTTAAATCTCTTTAGTCTGCTTCAATCTGGGTCACTTTCTTTTGTTTTTTGTAACTGACACTTATGAGAAATACAGTATAGCTGTTTTGTAGAAAGTCCCTCACAGTCACTCCCTGGATTAGTCTGATGTTTCCTAATGATTAAATTGAGGTCATGCACCTTTGGTAGGAATACTACAGAAGCGATAATGTATTGTTTTCAGTACATCATATGGGGGTGAAGGGGATCACATGGCGTCAGTCTGTCCTGTTGCTGGTGATTAATCTTTATCACTTGGTTGAAGTGTAGTATTTGCCGGGTTACTCCACTTTAAAATTACTACTTTTCTCTTTGTAATTAAGAAGTATCTTCTGGGGATGTATTTTGAGGTTGTAAATATGCTATTTCTCATCCTACATTTTGCCCATTCGTTTACCATCCCCTGATGATTCTTACTTGGAAAAGGTTACTGTCTTGATTGCCAAATGACTTTCTAATTCCATTATTCCTTCTTCCTTTAACAGTTGGGGTTCTTTAAGGAAGAGCTTTCCCCTCTGCCCCATTAGTTGATTAACTATTAATTAATTTATTAACAAGAACTCATGGATTCTTATATTATTAAATTGTTTAATCCATTATTATCATTATTCATTTTATTGCTCAGATTATCCCAGACTGGGCCAGTGGGAACTTGTGACAGCTAACTCCTGTGTTCTTTTGGCATGTCCCCATCATTTAGTTTTAACTAGAACA
>NW_007834500.1:0-750 GCF_000696425.1 Galeopterus variegatus
AATCCCAGCTACGCTTCTTTTTCTCCCACTTGAGGAAAACACATTGGAATGAAAATAGTGAAAGTCATGGCTCTTTATTTACGAGAAAAATCATTCATAAATTTTGCTACTTTAACTGTTAATAATAAATTAATAAAAAACTATAAATAATAAACAATTATTTATAACACTGTATGGTAAGTACCACACAACTGATGAATACGCACTGGTTGAGAATTGTTTTCATTGAGGAGAACAACCATTTGGTAATTTCCGAGAACAGCGTGTCTTTTTCTTTAGTCTTACTTAGTTTTTCGGTTAACTTATTATTTCTTTTAGTGTCTCATAATGGCACTGTGTTCCCTACGACTGAAACTAACCTTGGGGAGCAGAGCAGGTTTCCTGTGAACCCAGGTGAGTGCTCAGACCCTTTGGAAGAGAGACTCAGAGGGCCTCAGGCACCCCCAGAAACCAAACACACCGTTATCGCTGCCCCTGAGACCACTGTGAGGAAGGCTGGGAACTGGCTTTTGGATGCATACACTGGTATTTTATGTGCAGCCATTAAATACTGTACTTAATTGATTTCTCCAAGTTTGTTTTAATTATTATTTATCACTTTTTTGGAAGAGGAAAGTTTAAGATCTTTTCCTAGGAATTTTCAGTTGTACGCGAATTTCCTATTTATGTCAGAAACAGAAGTGCATGAGAGTATTGTAAAGGGTAATTTTTTGTGCATAAATGATAAAAGTTTAAATTGAGAAGATGTAA
>NW_007834501.1:0-750 GCF_000696425.1 Galeopterus variegatus
TTGAGAGGCTTATGCCCAAGTAAATGGATTAATCCATTGATGGTTTAATGGTGGTTGTGGGCGTGGTTCTGAGGGATTTAAAAGGAGGAGTTAGCTCTCTTTCTGCTCTGCCATTCTCTGCATGTGACATCCTGCATTCCTGTAAAGCCACCACCAAAGAAGGCCCTCACCGGATGTGTCTCCCGGACTTTGTGCTTCCCAGCCCCAGAAACTGTAAGCAATAAATATTGCGTTTTAGGTAAATTACCCAGTTTCATGTATTTCTGCTATAAACAACAGAAACGGACTAATGCAGGTCCTGACTGCATCCCCTCCAGGAGGCCGTCCAGCTCCTCCAGCTCAGGACCTCACCTCTGTCTCTGTGCAGGGATTAGGGTAGGGAATGCGAGAAGCGCGGATGACAACCCCTAGGGCGATGCTGTGGCACCTGAAACCTGAACCCAGCGGCCAAGGTAGTTTGGGAGAGTGGGTTTCATCTCCTCGGGGGTGTGCAGGTCTCTTTTTGGAAAGACTCCACGATGCTGACGAGGAAGCCAGTAACTCCTTCATACTCTGCGGTTTCTCTCCTCCTCTAGGGCCCCCCCCTATTTGGCGGGACCGGGGCTCCATCAAGCCTGCGGCGCCCACCTACGCTCAACCCCGGGGAAGACAGAGCTAGCTGTTCCGACGCCCCACCCTGGGTTTCCCGTCTTTCCGGACGCCACCCGCAGGGCCAGGGGAAGGCTGGAGATGTCCCGCGGGCGTCCCCCG
>NW_007834502.1:0-750 GCF_000696425.1 Galeopterus variegatus
ACAGGATCGCGCTGTCTCCTGTCACGGCCGCTCCAGACCCGTCGCCATCTTAGAACCCTTCTAAACAGAGCCTATTTGGCTCACTAAGACCTGGAGGGTCCGATCTAGATGGGAAGGTAACTGTGGTGTTCTGGAAATCCTTTGCCGAGCTCTACCCTGTGCAGATGAGTTATCCCAGGGCCCCCGGCGACACAAGAGGTGGCTCGTTACGCACTCGGTGCGCACCCTCCCAAAAGCAGTACTAAGAGAGAATTTTATTGCAATAAATGCTTACATCAAAAGAATGGAAAGATCTCAAACAAATGACCTAACACTGTGCCTCAAAGGACTAGAAAAACAACAACAAAGTAGTAGACAGAAAAAAATAATCAATATCAGAGCAGAAGTAAATAAAATAGTGACTCAAAAAATGACACAAAAGATCAGTGAGACGAAAAGTTG
Organism: Galeopterus variegatus; assembly: GCF_000696425.1. Classification (NCBI taxonomy): domain Eukaryota; kingdom Metazoa; phylum Chordata; class Mammalia; order Dermoptera; family Cynocephalidae; genus Galeopterus; species Galeopterus variegatus. The sequence continues at coordinate 442 of NW_007834502.1, forward strand.
GTTTTTTGAGAAGATAAATAAAATAGACAAACTATTAGCTAGGTTAAAAAAGAAGAAGAAGAGAGAAGACACAAATAACTACAATCAGAGGTGAAAAGGGAGACATTACAACCAACATCACAGAAATATGAAGAATCATTAGAGATTATTATAAACAGTGGCACACCAAAAAATATGAAAACCTGGAGGAAATGGATAAATTTCTGGACACAAACTACCAAGAGTGAACCAAGAAGAAATAAGAGAACCTGAACACACCAAAACAAGCAATGAAATTGAAGCAGTAATCAGCAATCTTCCAACAAAGAA